>NC_048581.1:91435008-91737508 GCF_013265735.2 Oncorhynchus mykiss | reverse complement strand
AGACAGACGGGCAGACGGAGTCAGCAGGAGGGGATGGGTAGACAGACGGAGTCAGCAGGAGAGGATGGGTAGACAGGCGGATGGGTAGACAGACAGAGTCAGCAGGAGGGGATGGGTAGACAGACAGGCAGACGGAGTCAGCAGGAGGGGATCGGTAGACAGACGGGCAGACGGAGTCTGCAGGAGGGGATGGGTAGACAGACGGGCAGACGGAGTCAGCAGGAGGGGATGGGTAGACAGACGGAGTCAGCAGGTGGGGATGGGTAGACAGGCGGAGTCAGCAGGAGGGGATGGGTAGACAGACGGGCAGACGGAGTCAGCAGGAGGGGATGGGTAGACAGGCGGAGTCAGCAGGAGGGGATGGGTAGACAGACGGAGTCAACAGGAGAGGATGGGTAGACAGACGGAGTCAGCAGGAGGGGATGGGTAGACAGACGGAGTCAGCAGGAGGGCAGACGGAGTCAGCAGGAGAGGATGGGTAGACAGACGGGCAGACGGAGTCAGCAGGAGGGGATGGGTAGACAGGCGGAGTCAGCAGGAGGGGATGGGTAGACAGACGGAGTCAACAGGAGAGGATGGGTAGACAGACGGAGTCAGCAGGAGGGGATGGGTAGACAGACGGAGTCAGCAGGAGGGCAGACGGAGTCAGCAGGAGAGGATGGGTAGACAGACGGAGTCAGCAGGAGGGGATGGGTAGACAGGCGGGCAGACGGAGTCAGCAGGAGAGGATACAAGAGTGTGCAGGCTGGTTGGTCTGTCAGACACTGGCCCTCATTTTATAGCAGGTAGCAATGTAGCGCGCTGCCAACCCACAGCTCTCTGCGTCCTCCCCCAACAGGACGGGAAGCCTACTCTCACCAGATACAGTGCCTTGCGAAAGTATTCGGCCCCCTTGAACTTTGCGACCTTTTGCCACATTTCAGGCTTTAAACATAAAGATATTAAACTGTATTTTTTGTGAAGAATCAACAACAAGTGGGACACAATCATGAAGTGGAACGACATTTATTGGATATTTCAAACTTTTTTAACAAATCAAAAACTGAAAAATTGGGCGTGCAAAATTATTCAGCCCCTTTACTTTCAGTGCAGCAAACTCTCTCCAGAAGTTCAGTGAGGATCTCTGAATGATCCAATGTTGACCTAAATGACTAATGATGATAAATACAATCCACCTGTGTGTAATCAAGTCTCCGTAAAAATGCACCTGCACTGTGATAGTCTCAGAGGTCCGTTAAAAGCGCAGAGAGCATCACGAAGAACAAGGAACACACCAGGCAGGTCCGAGATACTGTTGTGAAGAAGTTTAAAGCCGGATTTGGATACAAAAAAATCTACCAAGACCTGGCCGTCCCTCTAAACTTTCAGCTCATACAAGGAGAAGACTGATCAGAGATGCAGCCAAGAGGCCCGTGATCACTCTGGTCACATACCCCAAGCGACTTACAGCTGTAATCGCAGCAAAAGGTGGCGCTACAAAGTATTAACTTAAGGGGGCTGAATAATTTTGCACGCCACTTGCCCTCCAATGGATCCTGGGAAAAGGTCGCAAAGTTCAAGGGGGCCGAATACTTTCGCAAGGCACTGTAGGTCTTTGACATTTTTTACATTTAGTCGGGAAATTCAGCTCTGTCTCAGGTTCTGCTGTTGTGCAGTGGTTGCACAGCCTTTCCTCTACATGGAGCCTGTGTCTACCCTTCTCAATGGCAAGGCTGTGCTCACTGAGCCTATACTTTGTCAAGGTTTTTCTAAAGTGTGTTAATAGAACAGGTTAGTGAACTCAGCCCCAGGACCAGCTGGATGAGGGGACTGAGGCTTCAGTGTGTTAGTAGAACAGGTTTGTGAACTCAGCCCCAGGACCAGCTGGATGATGGGACTGAGGCTTCAGTGTGTTAGTAGAACAGGTTTGTGAACTCAGGACCAGCTGGATGAGGAGACTCTTTTCTTTGCTCAGCTCTTGGCATTTCAGGGCTTGGTAAAGATATGACAGGGTCACTGTGTTTTACATGTTTCCAAAACTGAATTGCTATTTTTTTACGTTTTATTATTAGTGGAAATTGGCCTAATTCTGCCCTGCTGCCCTACTGTTTGTAGTTTTCCTCTAGACAGGTAGGAGAATCTTACAGATCTCTGCATGCAGGGTTTCAATGGGGTGTTTGTCCCATTTGATGAAATCTTGTTTTGCAAGTGGACCCCACACCTCGCTGCCATAAAGTACAATTGGTTCAATGACACATTCCATTAGTTTTAGACACATTGTAATAGGTATTTCAATTTGAATTAGTTTTTTAATGGCGTAGAATGCCCTGCGTGCTTTCTCTCTCAGTTCATTCACTGCCTCATTAAGGTGTCCAATTGAGCTTATTTTAAACCTCAGTAATTGTAGTGTGTGCTGTACTCTATATATTTAAACCTCAGTAATTGTAGTGTGTGCAGTACTCCATATATTTCGTACCAACTGAGAACTTTGGTCTAATTCCCTGAGATCTGGATCTTCTCTGGAAAATCATTATTTTAGTCTTTTTGGGGTTTACTGCCAGGGCCCAGGTCTGGCAGTACTGCTCTAGCAGGTCCAGGCTCTGCTGTAGGCCATGTGCTGTGGGGGTTTACTGCCAGGGCCCAGGTCTGGCAGTACTGCTCTAGCAGGTCCAGGCTCTGCTGTAGGCCATGTGCTGTGGGGGTTTACTGCCAGGGCCCAGGTCTGGCAGTACTGCTCTAGCAGGTCCAGCCTCTGCTGTAGGCCATGTGTTGTGGGTGTTTACTGCCAGGGCCCAGGTCTGGCAGTACTGCTCTAGCAGGTCCAGGCTCTGCTGTAGGCCATGTACTGTGGGTGTTTACTGCCAGGGCCCAGGTCTGGCAGTACTGCTCTAGCAGGTCCAGGCTCTGCTGTAGGCCATGTGCTGTGGGGGTTTACTGCCAGGGCCCAGGTCTGGCAGTACTGCTCTAGCAGGTCCAGGCTCTGCTGTAGACCATGTGCTGTGGGTGACAGCAGGCATAGGTCATCTGAGAAGAGCAGGCATTTAACCTCTGAATTGTGGAGACTAACACCAGGGTCTGAGGATTCGTCTAGAATAGTGGCCAATTCGTTGTAAATATTGAAGAGTGCAGGGCTCAGATTGCAACCCTGACGAAGGCCCCGCCCCTGGTTAAAGAATTCTGTTATTTTCTTCCCAATTGTGATGCTGCACGTATTACCAGCATACATTGATTTAATTATGTCATGTTTTACCCCCCCACGCCACTTTCAATAACTTTGTAGAACAGTCCTGTATGCCAAATAGAATCAAATGTTTTAAAGCCAGCGTACCATTTGGTCTTATGGTTTATCTATCGGGGTGTGTAGGGTGGAAAAATGATCAGTCGGGCAATGTTTTGGTCAATTTGGCTTTGACTCAAGACATTCTGCAGACCTAATGACTGTCTACCCCTTTGTGCAGCCAGTTAGAGATGCCGATACAGTCATTTCTAAAGGCTTTCCCATCAAACTTTCCAAATGAAATGATAACTACAAACTTGACTTACCCGGCAGAATGATATGATGATTTGTATCAATCGGGCGTCTTTTGTTTTGCTAACTGTACTATTACTCATGCAGAACATAAACACAGACTTTTAAAAATAAAAACAATTTGGTGTTACTTAGAAATGTCCTTGTTTTTTAAAGAAAAGCACAGTTTTTTTTTGGTCCATTTAAAATAACATCAAATTGATCATAAATACAGTGTAAACGTTGTTCATGTTGTAAATGACTATTGTAGCTGTTTTTTGACGAACTATCTTGTTGGAAAGGTTGGCATCCTATAATGGTGCCTCGTTGAAAGTCTCTGAGCTCTTCAGTACAGGCCATTCTACTGCCAATGTTTGTCTGTGGAGATTGCATGGCTGTGTGCTCAATTGTATTCACCTGTCAGCAACGGGTGTGGCTGAAATACCCGAATCAACTAATTTGAAAGGGGTGTCCACATACTTTTGTATATATAGTGTATCTCAAAGCTGTCGTGAGAAAATAAAAATTAATCTTCTTCCTGGCAGTGTTTTTTTCCTCTGGCGGAAGGTGTCTGACAATACCTTGCTCTGTGATGTCACCTTGCTCTGTGATGTCACCTTGCTCTGTGATGTCACCTTGCTCTGTGATGTCACCCTTTCTCTGTGATGTCACCCTTGCTCTGTGATGTCACACTTGCTCTGTGATGTCACCCTTGCTCTGTGATGTCACCCTTGCTCTGTGATGTCACCCTTGCTCTGTGATGTCACACTTGCTCTGTGATGTCATCTATGGTCTCCAATTGCTTTGAATTTGAATTAGTACATGGTAGACCCAATGGCATAGAATGGCCGGTACAATTGTGCTTTGTCTTTTTCTGGTACCAACCTCCTCATACAACACTGAAACACCTTTTGAAATGACTCTGTTCCTCTTTCTCCCTCTCTCAGGGATGTGCTTCTTCCTGATTAATCAGGAAATCTTGCTTTTTCTGACATTTGTCCTCCGTTCGTTTCTGAAACGGACCTATCCCCTTGGCCAAACTCCTGTTATTGTTGTGCCGATCATATCCCTGCTCTTTGCTCCTCCAGGCATGGTGTTGGTATGTTTCGAGGGGGACATAGACGGCTACATCAACCTGGTGGCGTACCCGTACGTGGAGAGCGAGGGCCTGGACCACGAGGACCTACCGGAGAGGGACCAACCCCGGAGGAAACACTCCCGACGGAGCCTCCTCCGCTCTACCTCCGAGATCAAGGAGGAGAGGCTACCACACGAGAGCGACAGCACTGAGAAGTGAGTAGAGCAGTGGGGATAGGGAATGGTGTGTGTCTACCAGAGAGACAAAAGACGACCGGCCCCGCACACCGGAGTGACAGCACTGAGAAATGAGTGAGAAGCCGTGTGTGTGTGTGTGTGTGTGTGTGTGTGTGTGTGTGTGTGTGTGTGTGTGTCCCGGGGGATCAGGGCCTGGCCCAGAGTAAGCAGAACATCCAGAGTAGAAATTGTCTTCCAAATTGAGGTTAGTGATCGTTGTTCTGATCTCCGGAAGCTGTTTTCAGTCACAGGAAATGATAAGGGAGACATTATGTACCAAAAAAGTTAAGATCAGTGTAAAAACAAAAAACACACACAAAATGGCAGAATTGGTAGCAGGTCTTTGGTAGAATCAGGTATTTTTTTGCCATTTAACTTGTTGACGCTACTCATCCTGGTAGCGGGATAATTGTCATTTCCAACCGCTGAATAGCATAGCGCCACAGTCAAATAATATTACTAGAAAATATTCATGAAATCACAAGTGCAATATAGGAAAACACAGCTTAGCCTTTTGTTAATCCACCTGTCGTCTCAGATTTTAAAATTATGCTTGACAGCGAAAGCAATCCAAGCGTTTGTGTAAGTTTATCCATAGCATAGCATTATGTACACTAAGTACACTATAAGTAGCTAGGTCACGAAAATCAGAAAAGCAGTCAAAAAATGGTTTACTTTTGATGATCTTCAGATGTTTTCACTCACGAGATTCCCAGTTACACAACAAATGTTCATTTTGTTCCATAAAGATTGTTTTTATACCCAAAATACCGACGTTTGTTTGTCGCGTTATGTTCAGAAATCCACAGGAAAGAGCGGTCACCTCAACGCAGATATTCCAAATAATATCTATAATGTCCACAGAAACATGTCAAACGTTTTTTTATAATCAATCTTCAGGTAGTTTTTAAAATATATATTCGATAATATAGCAACCAGTGAGTAGCTTTTTCCATAACAGCGGGAGGAACAATGGCGGCTTTACTCAATTGCGCACAAACTCACTCTGAGAGCCCCCACCTATCCACTTACGCAATGTGATCCTTCACGCTCATTTTTCAAAATAAAAGACTGAAACTATGTCTAAAGACTGTTGACACCTTAGGGAAGCCACAGAAAAAGGAATCTGGTTGATATCCCTTTAAATGATGATAGGCATGCATAGGAACACAGAGGTTTCAAAATAAGAGCCACTTCCTGATTGGATTTTCCTCAGGCTTTCGCCTGCAATATCAGTTATGTTATACCCACAGTTTAGGAAACTTGTGTTTCTATCCTAATCTGACAATTATATGCATATTCTAGTTTCTGGGCCTGAGAAATAGGCAGTTTCAAATGGGTAAGTTTTTTTAGCCAAAAACAAAAATACTGCCCCCTACACTCAACAAGTTAAATCCTTGAGCGGGCCGTCTTAGAGTGTTATTGGGCCACCTAAGAGTGTTATCGGCTAGTTGACCTGTGGTGCCCTGACTGTGTTTGTTTTGGTGCCCTTGGTTAGTTTGTTGACCTTTTAAAACAAGGGTTTCTGGGTAAACCCAGAAGGATTTAGAATGAAACTGTTTTGTATTAGTAGACCTTCCTTTGTGTTGGCCCAGAGAGGATTTATTCCGCCCGAAAATCACTCCACGTGACATAAGCAGACCAAGTGGGGATTTTTTTGTATGGAGGTCTATGAGAAAGTGTCAAATTATCTGAGGCTTATTCAATCGAATATAATGTTTAGGCTCTTACAAATGTACTGATACAAGTGGATGCACGTGGCATTCCGTCAACTTTGAGAAAATCGTCTCAGTTCTGCCTTTTGTTCACACGCGTGTCTGCACTCTCATTGGCCTACCTGATCTCGCCTCTTCCCGCCTGCCTTTCATCTTTGAGGACATATATTTCCATTGTTAGAGCAGTCACTCGACTATCTTGTCAATATATTGTCCTCCCCGTCCAGTCTCCTGAAGAGTCCTCGTCCAGATCTCCAGATCCACAGTGACTTGTTGTGGTGCTCTAGTTAACCTTTTAGTCAACCTGTTAGTTAACCTGTTAGTTAACCTGTTAGTTAACCTGTTTGTTAACCTGTGCCCTCTCTCCGCTGTTAACCCTGTTGTCCCTGTGTCCTCTCCCTCCAGTCTCCAGGAGCTGAAGAGTCCTCGTCTAGAGCTCCAGATCTACAGTGATATTCCCTTCCAGATGCTGGATAACAACAGCGGCCTGGGCTCAGAGAAGATCAGCCACAACCCCTGGAGCCTCCGCTGTCACAGGCAGCAGCTTAGCCGCATGAGATCAGAGTCCAAGGACAGGAAGCTCTACAGTATCCCTTTTCTCAGGTCGTTTTTACCAACCCGATAAGACAGGAGTCAGGAGTACTGCTGGAAGCTCAGCAGAATCACATACTAGGACAGTCCTAATGGGTGAATGTGGAAAAACAGGATACACTATCAATCTAGGGATCACCATCGAACTTCATGATGAGGAGTCTGAGACTGACTGACCGAGTCAACCAATGAGGGAAAACATCAGTCTTCTGTGTACACAACCAGATAAATAGAAAAGGCCAAAAGGTATATTAACAGAGGGGAAAGAGTTGACCACGTTAAGTTATTAAACACTATCCATGATGAGGTGCTCGGGACTGTTTCCCTCATTGATTTAGTTATTTCAGTTCTCTAGTCACACGTAACCTAACCAGATGTAGAGGGAAGGTGACCGGATCAACATAAACACAGTCTTCATTACCCTCAGAAAGACATTGGTCAAGGTTAGTGTCACAACACTGTTGTTCATGTTATGACGGCAGAGATCCCGGAATGCTCTGATGCTCTGACCTGTCAGAATAGCCTGTGGGGGGGGGGGAGAGGCAACGTTCATATCCCAAACGGAACCTGTCTAGTGCACGACTTCAGATCTCTGGTCAAAAAAAGTAGTATATATATTTTTACCTTTATTTAACTAGGCAAGTCAGTTAAGAACAAATTATTTTTTTCAATGACGGCCTAGGAACAGTGAACACAGTGAACACTGAACTGCCTGTTCAGAACGACAGATTTGTAACCTTGTCAGCTCGGGGATTTGAACTTGCAACCTTGCTGGGAGATGAGTTTGGATTGGTCTGCCATGTATCATCGTCTATAACGTGAGCTGTTGAGTATGTGTTGACAATCCTTTCTAACCGCGCCATTTTTAAAAGATATAACGTTAGCCATCGAGAACTCCATACGTTTTGCTACTTTTATCAACAACATTAATGCCCCGAATGTAGCAGGCGCTATCGACAAAGATCTGTTGGAACAAGTCATGGGCTACTATCTGCACACGCCACGGTCAGTGTGAACCGGAGTGACTTGACACAACGCTGACCAAACAAGACGGAGTTAAATGGTTCCAGTCTGTCGTGAAGCGCTCATCCGTGTATACGGTTAAGAGTCTAGCTACAATTTCAGATTGAACATTTTCTTTGCAGGGTAAAGTGTACTGTTTGTTAGCTAGTGAACATTAGCTTGCTGGCTCGCTAGCTAATGTTACGTGTATGATCTGTAGACTAACGTTAACTTTGACACTTGTCAACGTCGTGCCAGGTTCTCCCCTTTACTGTCGAAGTAGTGCCAGGTTCTCCCCTTTACTGTCAAAGTAGTGTCAGGTTCTCCCCTTTACTGTCAAAGTAGTGTCAGGTTCTCCCCTTTACTGTCAAAGTAGTGTCAGGTTCTCCCCTTTACTGTCAAAGTAGTGTCAGGTTCTCCCCTTTACTGTCAAAGTAGTGCCAGGTTCTCCCCTTTACTGTCAAAGTAGTGTCAGGTTCTCCCCTTTACTGTCAAAGTAGTGTCAGGTTCTCCCCTTTACTGTCAAAGTAGTGTCAGGTTCTCCCCTTTACTGTCAAAGTAGTGTCAGGTTCTCCCCTTTACTGTCAAAGTAGTGCCAGGTTCTCCCCTTTACTGTCAAAGTAGTGTCAGGTTCTCCCCTTTACTGTCAAAGTAGTGTCAGGTTCTCCCCTTTACTGTCAAAGTAGTGCCAGGTTCTCCCCTTTACTGTCAAAGTAGTGTCAGGTTCTCCCCTTTACTGTCAAAGTAGTGCCAGGTTCTCCCCTTTACTGTCAAAGTAGTGTCAGGTTCTCCCCTTTACTGTCATAGTGCCAGGTTCTCCCCCTTACTGTCAAAGTAGTGTCAGGTTCTCCCCTTTACTGTCATAGTGCCAGGTTCTCCCCCGACCGTATCAAGACAGACCACAGGAACCAAATATTATCTGAAGAAATGTTGTACTGCACATTCTCAGTGTTGGAATGTGATGCCCTCGACTTATGTGTCTGGTCAAAAGTAGTGCACAGTAGGGAATAGGGTGCCATTTTGGCCACAACCTTAGTCCCTGTCTCCGGTGGCCTAGGAGTGGGTGCTTGAGGCGGTTAGATCAAGTTCACTGTGTACCTGACTGTCTATCTCTACTGCATCCCAAATGGGACCCAATTTCCCAATGGTTCCTGGTCAAAAGTAGTGCACCCTATTCCCTATTGGCCCTGGTCAAAAGTAGTGCACCCTATTCCCTATTGGCCCTGGTCCTAAGTAGTGCACCCTATTCCCTATTGGTCCTGGTCTAAAGTAGTGCACCCTATTCCCTATTGGCCCTGGTCAAAAGTAGTGCACCCTATTCCCTATTGGTCCTGGTCAAAAGTAGTGCACCCTATTCCCTATTGGCCCTGGTCAAAAGTAGTGCACCCTATTCCCTATTGGCCCTGGTCAAAAGTAGTGCACCCTATTCCCTATTGGCCCTGGTCAAAAGTAGTGCACCCTATTCCCTATTGGCCCTGGTCAAAAGTAGTGCACCCTATTCCCTATTGGCCCTGGTCAAAAGTAGTGCACCCTATTCCCTATTGGCCCTGGTCAAAAGTAGTGCACCCTATTCCCTATTGGCCCTGGTCAAAAGTAGTGCACCCTATTCCCTATTGGCCCTGGTCAAAAGTAGTGCGCTATGAGAGAGGGTGCCATTGCTGACACAGACTCTGTCTTTTTACTTTGTTTGAAGAAAGAAGAGGAGTAGGCGACCGGATACATTGCAGTGAACCTTTTTTCTAATTTGTTTGAAATGCTTAATAGACATGAGCCCTGGAGCCCCTCCCATGTTAAAGGAAAACACTGTCCCTCAGTCTGACACGTACAGCTGCAACGCAAGTAGAAACTACACACGTCAAGGGCAGATTACAGTTTCCACTGTGCTCACACATTCCTGCTCAGCCTTCTGCCCAGTGAGAGGAAAAGGGGACATTTTACTGTGACTTGACTCCTACACTTGGGTTCAAAGCGAAGATCCTCAAATAATAATAATTAAATCTTCAATTGACATAATATAACTTAAAAGTATGCATTAATATACTTGGAAAAATAGAATGTAGACAAACAGGGCACTTCTATAGCTTTCAAAATAAGTACATTAAAATGGCTGCATTGTGTCTTCAAAACAGCGCCCCCTGTCAGTCATCTAGGGGTCATACATTCAGTTAGTCTCACCATGCCATCTGTTTTGTAGATCCAGCTGCATGGGCCAATCCAGAATGACCTATAGAATTACCACTAAAGATATGACTGTTGTTCAAAGAATGCTGGAAGGTTCTGGACCAGTACAAATTGGATTGAACTAGCAGATCAGAAGGAGTTTTATAGAGGTTTGGCTGCACAGCTGTGATATAAGAGAAGATAAACAGCAGCTGGGAGGGTGTTATAATGACTGTATAGCATTACGATGGCTGGGTGTTATAATGACTGTATAGCATTATGATGGCTGGGTGTTATCCACTGTGGTATTACGATGGCTGGGTGTTATAATGACTGTATAGCATTAAGATGGCTGGGTGTTATCCACTGTGCTATTACGAAAAATATTCCAAATTAGCTCCATAATATCGACAGAAACATGGCAAACATTGTTTATAATCAATCCTCAAGGTGTTTTTCAAATATCTATTCGATAATATATCCACCGGGACAATTGGTTTTTCAGTAGGAGCGAAAGGAAAAATGGCTACCTCTGTCTATTACGCAATAATTACTCTGAGAGCCCTCAGCCGGACACTTACGCAATGTAGGCGCTTACGCTCATTCTTCAACATAAAGGCGTGAAACTAATCTGGTTGATAGCCCATTCACTGCTCAATAGGGATGCATCGGAACGCAGAGTTTTCAAAACAAGAGTCACTTCCTGATTGGATTTTTCTCAGGCTTTCACCTGCAATATCAGTTCTGTTATACTCACTGACAATATTTTTACAGTTTTGGAAACTTTAGAGTGTGTTCTATCCTAAGCTGTCAATTATATGCATATTCTAGCATCTTGTCCTGACAAAATAGCCCGTTTCCTTTGGGAATGTTATTTTTCCAAAAATTAAAATAGTGCCCCCTAGATTCAACAGGTTATTAAGAACAAATTCTTATCTTCAATGACGGCCTAGGAACAGTGGGTTAATTGCCTGTTCAGGGGCAGAACGACAGATTTGTACCTTGTCAGCTCGGGGATTTGAACTTGCAAACCTTCCGGTTACTAGTCCAACGCTCTAACCACTAGGCTACCCTGCCGCCCGGACTTACACTATTTCTACAAAGTGTTTGAGTCAGTAAGCTCTGAACCCAGGAAGATATACGCTCTAATAGACACACCGTCAGAACAAGAGGAAATGCCCTCTTGGACCGAGGGTGACACGGATTTGAAGTAGCAGTCAGAACTATCTCATAACGTGAGTCCAACTCACCTCCTTTACAGTCTTAGGACCCTGAATGAACATTACTTTGACTGTTTAGCTAATTCCCTGTTCACGAAGAGAGAGAGAGAGAGAGAGCGTTGTTCTCCTTGACCTCTGACCCCTCCTAGAGTTCCTGCTCCTGGAGAACGTGGTCCATCACTTCAGCTACCCGTGCATCCTGGACCTGAAGATGGGCACGCGGCAGCACGGGGATGATGCCTCGGAGGAGAAGGCAGCCAGGCAGATGAAGAAGTGTGAACAGAGCACCTCCGCCACGCTGGGGGTGCGAGTCTGTGGAATGCAGGTGAGGGCTGTCCTACTTCTTGTTTGTTTACCATTTGTTAATATTGATGTTTTTCCACTAAAGGCTTTCAGACAGCTGAAGCAAAAACCCACATTTCTTCAGGAAATTGTGACCTTCTGTTAAACTTTATTTCACATGGAAGTCTCATTGAGGTTAGGAGACGTCTTATGCAAGGGATACCAAGCCAAGAAGACATGTCAACAAACAATCATGCTCCCTAACATTAAATGGATGCATTATGCTTAAAATATGTACCATCAATTATATACAGTGGGGCAAAAAAGTATTTAGTCAGCCACCAATTGTGCAAGTTCTCCCACTTAAAAAGATGAGAGAGGCCTGTAATTTTCATCATAGGTACACTTCAACTATGACAGACAAAATGAGAAAAAAAATCCAGAAAATCACATTGTAGGATTTTTAATGAATTTATTTGCAAATTATGGTGCAAAATAAGTATTTGGTCAATAACAAAAATGTATCTCAATACTTTGTTATATACCCTTTGTTGGCAATGACAGAGGTCAAACGTTTTCTGTCTTCACAAGGTTTTCACACACTGTTGCTGGTATTTTGGCCCATTCCTCCATGCAGATCTCCTCTAGAGCAGTGATGTTTTGGGGCTGTTGCTGGGCAACACGGACTCCCTCCAAAGATTTTCTATGGGGTTGAGATCTGGAGACTGGCTAGGCCACTCCAGGACCTTGAAATGCTTCTTACGAAGCCACTCCTTCATTGACCGTGTGTTTGGGATCATTGTCATGCTGAAAGACCCAGCCACGTTTCATCTTCAATGCCCTTGCTGATGGAAGGAGGTTTTCACTCAAAATATCACGATACATGGCCCCATTCATTCTTTCCTTTACACGGATCAGTCGTCCTGGTCCCTTTGTAGAAAAACAGCCCCAAAGCATGATGTTTCCACCCCCATGCTTCACAGTAGGTATGGTGTTCTTTGGATGCAACTCAGCATTCTTTGTCCTCCAAACACGACGAGTTGAGTTTTTACCAAAAAGTTATATTTTGGTTTCATCTGACCATATGACATTCTCCCAATCTTCTTCTGGATCATCCAAATGCTCTCTAGCAAACTTAGGACGGGCCTGGACATGTACTGGCTTAAGCAGGGGGACACGTCTGGCACTGCAGGATTTGAGTCCCTGGTGGCGTAGTGTTACTGATGGTAGGCTTTGTTACTTTGGTCCCAGCTCTCTGCAGGTCATTCACTAGGTCCCCCCGTGTGGTTCTGGGATTTTTGCTCACCGTTCTTGTGATCATTTTGACCCCACGGGGTGAGATCTTGCCCCAGATCGAGGGGGATTATCAGTGGTCTTGTATGTCTTCCATTTCCTAATAATTGCTCCCACAGTTGATTTCTTCAAACCAAGCTGCTTACCTATTGCAGATTCAGTCTTCCCAGCCTGGTGCAGGTCTACAATTTTGTTTCTGGTGTCCTTTGACAGCTCTTTGGTCTTGGCCATAGTGGAGTGTGACTGTTTGAGGTTGTGGACAGGTGTATTTTATACTGATAACAAGTTCAAACAGGTGCCATTAATACAGGTAACGAGTGGAGGACAGAGGAGCCTCTTAAAGAAGAAGTTACAGGTCTGTGAGAGCCAGAAATCTTGCTTGTTTGTAGGTGACCAAATACTTATTTTCCACCGTAATTTGCAAATAAATTCATAAAAAATCCTACAATGTGATTTTCTGTACCTATGATGAAAATTACAGGCCTCTCTCATCTTTTTAAGTGGGAGAACTTGCACAATTGGTGACTGACTAAATATGGTTTTGCCCCACTGTATTAGCAGTATTTCTAATAGCTTTCTTGATTTGTCTGTTCTGGAGCTTGATGGATTGATTGGAGAAGGATGCTGAAGGAGCATGATTGTCTCTAAACACAGTAGCTCCTACTATGCCATAGATTATGAGGTTCTCTCTAGACACAGTAGCTCCTACTACGCCATAGATACTGAGGTTCTCTCTAGACACAGTAGCTCCTACTACGCCATAGATACTGAGGTTCTCTCTAGACACAGTAGCTCCTACTACGCCGTAGATTCTGAGGTTCTCTCTAGACAAAGTAGCTCCTACTACGCCATAGATTCTGAGGTTCTCTCTAGACAGTAGCTCCTACTACGCCATAGATTCTGAGGTTCTCTCTAGACACAGTAGCTCCTACTACGCCATAGATTCTGAGGTTCTCTCTAGACACAGTAGCTCCTACTACGCCATAGATTCTGAGGTTCTCTCTAGACAGTAGCTCCTACTACGCCGTAGATTCTGAGGTTCTCTCTAGACAGTAGCTCCTACTACGCCATAGATTCTGAGGTTCTCTCTAGACACAGTAGCTCCTACTACGCCATAGATTCTGAGGTTCTCTCTAGACAGTAGCTCTTACTACGCCATAGATTCTGAGGTTCTCTCTAGACAGTAGCTCCTACTACGCCATAGATTCTGAGGTTCTCTCTAGACACAGTAGCTCCTACTACGCCATAGATTCTGAGGTTCTCTCTAGACAGTAGCTCCTACTACGCCATAGATTCTGAGGTTCTCTCTAGACACAGTAGCTCCTCCTACGCCATAGATTCTGAGGTTCTCTCTAGACAGTAGCTCCTACTACGCCGTAGATTCTGAGGTTCTCTCTAGACACAGTAGCTCTTACTACGCCATAGATTCTGAGGTTCTCTCTAGACAGTAGCTCCTACTACGCCATAGATTCTGAGGTTCTCTCTAGACAGTAGCTCCTACTACGCCATAGATTCTGAGGTTCTCTCTAGACACAGTAGCTCCTACTACGCCATAGATTCTGAGGTTCTCTCTAGACACAGTAGCTCTTACTACGCTGTAGATTCTGAGGTTCTCTCTAGACAGTAGCTCCTACTACGCCATAGATTCTGAGGTTCTCTCTAGACACAGTAGCTCCTACTACGCCATAGATTCTGAGGTTCTCTCTAGACACAGTAGCTCCTACTACGCCATAGATTCTGAGGTTCTCTCTAGACACAGTAGCTCCTACTACGCCATAGATTCTGAGGTTCTCTCTAGACACAGTAGCTCCTACTACGCCATAGATTCTGAGGTTCTCTCTAGACACAGTAGCTCCTACTACGCCATAGATTCTGAGGTTCTCTCTAGACACAGTAGCTCCTACTACGCCATAGATTCTGAGGTTCTCTCTAGACACAGTAGCTCCTACTACGCCATAGATTCTGAGGTTCTCTCTAGACAGTAGCTCCTACTACGCCATAGATTCTGAGGTTCTCTCTAGACAGTAGCTCCTACTACGCCATAGATTCTGAGGTTCTCTCTAGACAGTAGCTCCTACTACGCCATAGATTCTGAGGTTCTCTCTAGACAGTAGCTCCTACTACGCCATAGATTCTGAGGTTCTCTCTAGACACAGTAGCTCCTACTACGCCATAGATTCTGAGGTTCTCTCTAGACACAGTAGCTCCTACTACGCTGTAGATTCTGAGGTTCTCTCTAGACAGTAGCTCCTACTACGCCATAGATTCTGAGGTTCTCTCTAGACACAGTAGCTCCTACTACGCCATAGATTCTGAGGTTCTCTCTAGACACAGTAGCTCCTACTACGCCATAGATTCTGAGGTTCTCTCTAGACAGTAGCTCCTACTACGCCATAGATTCTGAGGTTCTCTCTAGACACAGTAGCTCCTACTACGCCATAGATTCTGAGGTTCTCTCTAGACAGTAGCTCCTACTACGCCATAGATTCTGAGGTTCTCTCTAGACAGTAGCTCCTACTACGCTGTAGATTCTGAGGTTCTCTCTAGAGACAGTAGCTCCTACTACGCCATAGATTCTGAGGTTCTCTCTAGACAGTAGCTCCTACTACGCCATAGATTCTGAGGTTCTCTCTAGACACAGTAGCTCCTCCTACGCCATAGATTCTGAGGTTCTCTCTAGACACAGTAGCTCCTACTACGCCATAGATTCTGAGGTTCTCTCTAGACACAGTAGCTCCTACTACGCCATAGATTCTGAGGTTCTCTCTAGACACAGTAGCTCCTACTACGCTGTAGATTCTTTACTTGCGTCTCTATATTTCTCCTAACACCTAGGCTCAGACAAAAAACCCACAGCAGTAACCAGAGCAGGACAGAAGAGAGAATGGTGAATGTCCTATCAACTGGAATGGAATAGATGCTTTATTGTCCATTCGATTGGAATTGAAATGAATCTTTCACCTTTATCCCAACACTCCCAGACACACGTTTAGAAGCAACACATTAATTTCAGAGGGACGGATGGCGTGACTGACTGTCTGTTTGCAATGTAGAGCCTAGAACAGCAGCACAGACAGGACAATGGCCACAGCATTTATCCTCCATCCAGCTTCAAAAGGCCTTCTCTCCCCCTCCATTTATACTGTGATAAATCAGATGGATCGTTCACCAGTGTTCTCATCTCTTTTATGGCCTCTCTTTCTGTCTGTTTTAATGGTAGAGGTCTAACCTCTCTTTCTGTCTGTTTTAATGGTAGAGGTCTAACCTCTCTTTCTGTCTGTTTTAATGGTAGAGGTCTAACCTCTCTGTCTGTCTGTTTTAATGGTAGAGGTCTAACCTCTCTCTGCTATCTGTCTGTTTTAATGGTAGAGGTATAACCTCTCTCTGCTATCTGTCTGTTTTAATGGTAGAGGTCTAACCTCTCTGTCTGTCTGTTTTAATGGTAGAGGTCTAACCTCTCCATCTGTTTTAATGGTAGAGGTCTAACCTCTCTGTCTGTCTGTTATAATGGTAGAGGTCTAATCTCTCTGTCTGTCTGTTATAATGGTAGAGGTCTAACCTCTCTGTCTGTCTGTTATAATGGTAGAGGTCTAACCTCTCTGTCTGTCTGTTATAATGGTAGAGGTCTAACCTCTCTGTCTGTCTGTTATAATGGTAGAGATCTAATCTCTCTGTCTGTCTGTTATAATGGTAGAGGTCTAACCTCTCTCTGCTATCTGTCTGTTTTAATGGTAGAGGTCTAATCTCTCTGTCTGTCTGTTATAATGGTAGAGGTCTAACCTCTCTCTGCTATCTGTCTGTTATAATGGTAGAGGTCTAACCTCTCTGTCTGTCTGTTATAATGGTAGAGGTCTAATCTCTCTGTCTGTCTGTTATAATGGTAGAGGTCTAACCTCTCTCTGCTATCTGTCTGTTATAATGGTAGAGGTATAACCTCTATTTGTCTGTTTTAATGGTAGAGGTCTAACCTCTCTCTGCTATCTGTCTGTTATAATGGTAGAGGTCTAACCTCTCTGTCTGTCTGTTATAATGGTAGAGGTCTAATCTCTCTGTCTGTCTGTTATAATGGTAGAGGTCTAACCTCTCTCTGCTATCTGTCTGTTATAATGGTAGAGGTATAACCTCTGTCTGTCTGTTTTAATGGTAGAGGTATAACCTCTATTTGTCTGTTATAATGGTAGAGGTCTAACCTCTCTGTCTGTCTGTTATAATGGTAGAGGTCTAATCTCTCTGTTTGTCTGTTATAATGGTAGAGGTCTAACCTCTCTCTGCTATCTGTCTGTTATAATGGTAGAGGTATAACCTCTATTTGTCTGTTTTAATGTATTTTATTTATTTTTATTTCACCTTTATTTAACCAGGTAGGCTAGTTGAGAACACCTTTATTTAACCAGGTAGGCTAGTTGAGAACACCTTTATTTAACCAGGTAGGCTAGTTGAGAACACCTTTATTTAACCAGGTAGGCTAGTTGAGAACACCTTTATTTAACCAGGTAGGCTAGTTGAGAACACCTTTATTTAACCAGGTAGGCCAGTTGAGAACAAGTTCTCATTTACAACTGCGACCTGGCCAAGATAAAGCAAAGCAGTTCGACACAAACAACAACACATAGTTACACATGGAATAAACAAACATACAGTCAATAATACAGTAGAACAAAAGTCTATGTACAGTGACATGCAAATGAGGTAAGATAAGGAAATAAATAGGTCATGGTGGTGAAGTAATTACAATTTAGCAATTAAACACTGGAATGGTAGATGTGCAGAAGATGAATGTGCAGGTAGAGATACTGGCATGCAAAGGAGCAAGATAAATAAATAAATACAGTATGGGGTTGAGGTAGATAGATGGGCTGTTTACAGATGGGCTATGTACAGGTGCAGTGATCTGTGAGCTGCTCTGACAGCTGGTGCTTAAAGTTAGTGAGGGAGGTATGAGTCTCCAGCTTTAGTGATTTTTGCAGTTCGTTCCAGTCATTGGCAGCAGAGAACTGGAAGGAAAGGTGGCCAAAGGAGGAATTGGTTTTGGGGGTGACCAGTGAGATATACCTGCTTGAGCGCGTGCTACGAGTGGGTGCTGCTGTGGTGACCAGTGAGCTGAGATAAGGCGGGGCTTTACCTAGCAAATACTTATAAATGACCTGGAGCCAGTGGGTTTGGCAACGAAAATGAAGTGAGGGCCAACCAACGAGAGCGTACAGGTCTCAGTGGTGGGTAGTATATGGGGCTTTGGTAACAAAACGGATGGCACTGTGATAAACTGCGTCCAATTTGTTGAGTAGAGTGTTGGAGTCTATTTTGTAAATTACATCACCGAAGTCGAGGATCGGTAGGATGGTCAGTTTTACGAGGGTATGTTTGGCAGCATGAGTGAAGGATGCCTTGTTGCGATATAGGAAGCCGATTCTAGATTTAATTTTGGATTGTAGATGCTTAATGTGCGTCTGGAAGTAGAGTTTACAGTCTAACCAGACACCTAGGTATTTATAGTTGTCCACGTATTCTAAGTCAGAACCGTCCAGAGTAGTGATGCTGGACAGGCGGGCACGTGCAGGCAGCGATCGGTTGAAGAGCATGCATTTAGTTTTTCTAGCATTTAAGAGCAGTTGGAGGCCACGGAAGGAGAGTTGTATGGCATTGAAGCTCGTTTGGAGGTTAGTTAACACAGTGTCCAAAGAAGGGCCAGAAGTATACAGAATGGTGTCGTCTGTGTAGAGGTGGATCAGAGAATCACCAGCAGCAAGAACAACATCATTGATGTATACAGAGAAGAGAGCCGGCCCGAGAATTGAACCCTGTGGCACCCCCTATAGAGACTGCCAGAGGTCCGGACAGCAGGCCCTCCGATTTGACACACCAAACTGTATTAGAGAAGTAGTTCGTGAACCAGGCGAGGCAATCATTTGAGAAACCAAGGCTGTTGAGTCTGCCGATGAGGATGTGGTGATTTACAGAGTCGAAAGCCTTGGCCAGCTCGATGAATACGGCTGCACAGTAATGTCTCTTATCGATGGCGGTTATGATGTCGTTTAGGACCTTGAGCGTGGCTGAGGTGCACCCATGACCAGCTCTGAAACCAGATTGCATAGCGGAGAAGGTACGGTGAGATTCGAAATGGTCAGTAATCTGTTTGTTAACTTGGATTTCAAAGACCTTAGAAAGGCAGGGTAGAATAGATATGGGTCTGTAGCAGTTTGGGTCTAGAGTGTCTCCCCCTTTGAAGAGGGGGATGACCGCAGCAGCTTTCCAATCTTTGGGAATCTCAGACGTTACGAAAGAGAGGTTGAACAGGATAGTAATAGGGTTTGCCAACAATTTCGGCAGATAATTTTAGAAAGAGAGGGTCCAGATTGTCTAGCCCGGCTGAATTGTAGGGGTCCAGATTTTGCAGCTCTTTCAGAACATCAGCTATCTGGATTTGGGTGAAGGAGAAATGGGGTTTGTCTTGGGCGAGTTGCTGTGGGGAATGCAGGGCTGTTGACCGGGGTAGGGGTAGCCAGGTGGAAAGCATGGCCAGCCGTAGAAAAATACTTATTGAAATTCTCAATTATAGTGTAGGCCTACATTCCATGAGACTTTTGAAAAAAAAAACACGCAGGGCTTGACATTAACCTATTTGTCCTTCAGACAAGGTGATTGAAAATGTTGTTGGATGCAAGAAACCACTTTACAAAATAAAATGCATTATTATTCCCATACCATTATTACAGAGAATCAGACATGATGCTAAGACCTACTGACAATGCATTATTATTCCCTTAGCATTATTACAGAGAATCAGACATGATGCTAAGACCTACTGACAATGCATTATTACAGAGAATCAGACATGATGCTAAGACCTACTGACAATGCATTATTATTCCCTTAGCATTATTACAGAGAATCAGACATGATGCTAAGACCTACTGACAATGCATTATTATTCCCTTAGCATTATTACAGAGAATCAGACATGATGCTAAGACCTACTGACAATGCATTATTACAGAGAATCAGACATGATGCTAAGACCTACTGACAATGCATTATTACAGAGAATCAGACATGATGCTAAGACCTACTGACAATGCATTATTATTCCCTTAACATTATTACAGAGAATCAGACATGATGCTAAGACCTACTGACAATGCATTATTACAGAGAATCAGACATGATGCTAAGACCTACTGACAATGCAGTATTATTCCCTTAGCATTATTACAGAGAATCAGACATGATGCTAAGACCTACTGACAATGCATTATTACAGAGAATCAGACATGATGCTAAGACCTACTGACAATGCATTATTATTCCCTTAACATTATTACAGAGAATCAGACATGATGCTAAGACCTACTGACAATGCATTATTACAGAGAATCAGACATGATGCTAAGACCTACTGACAATGCATTATTATTCCCTTAGCATTATTACAGAGAATCAGACATGATGCTAAGACCTACTGACAATGCATTATTACAGAGAATCAGACATGATGCTAAGACCTACTGACAATGCATTATTACAGAGAATCAGACATGATGCTAAGACCTACTGACAATGCATTACTATTCCCATACCATTATTACAGAGAAATAGACACATGATGCTACCCTCTGCCTATTAGCTACGTAGCTTATTCAATCCTGTCTCAAAATACAACACGCAAGCTCTTTACCTGACTCGCTTTTCAATTAAATGCACGTTTTGTGCTCTTGTAGGAAGCAATCACTCCCATTGCTGATTAGATTATCTATAACTGGGCTAATAACTCACTAACTAGCAACGGATATGAACAAAATGTGCACACATGGCTACATGCAGCTCTCTCTTTGATCTCAAAACAAGCACAACTACTCATCTAATCACGACCACTCATGCTGTAAACACGGTCCAGTTCATCTAATCACGACCGCTCATGCTGTAAACACGGTCCAGTTCAAAGTAAATGGCACAGATCCGTTTTTTGACAATGGTCAATTTGCATATAGGCCTACTGCAAATCTGATTGGTTAGCTGCACCGGTCTGTGTAGTGTTATGGGCCAGGTTCTGTGGTCCACGTGTAACCTCTGTTCTTTCTGTGGTTCTATGGTCCAGGTGTACCAGATGGATACGGGCCACTATCTGTGCAGGAACAAGTACTACGGCCGCAGCCTGTCCATCGAGGGATTCCGCCACGCTCTCCACCAATACCTGCACAACGGGGCGTCGCTCAGGAAGGACCTGTTTGAACCCATGCTGTGTAAACTACGCAGCCTGAAGGCCGTTCTGGAGAGACAGACCACCTACCGCTTCTATTCCTCCTCCCTGCTCATCATCTATGAGGGGAAGGAGCCTGAGCTGGCCCACGTCTGGCAGAAAGCACCACGGCTTGTACCACAGCCAACCGCTGAGATGCCCTCAGAGAAGGAGGAGGTGGTGCTGGTCAACCCAGGAGTAGGAACGGGTGTCCAGGGACCGGGTTTAGTATTGGGTCTCCAAACGGTCCAGAGACCGACCGAAGAACCCCTCCAGCTCCCCCAGGCTCTCCTACCACCACCACACTGCCCCCCCACCCTTCCACAGCCACAGCAGCCTCCCTCGGACCCTCACGGCCCCCCTCGTCCTCCACCCCGCCCCTCCAGCCCCAGCATCAGTGTGGACGTCCGCATGATAGACTTTGCCCACAGCACCTTCAAAGGTTTCCGTGACGACCAGACGGTGCACGACGGGCCGGACCGAGGCTACGTGTTTGGATTGGAGAGCCTCATCAAGATCCTGGAGGGCATAAGGGAGGAGAACCTGTAGCGGTAGAACCTGGGACTCAAATGGTATCCCCCATTCCCTTTATAGTGCACTACTTTTGACCAGGGCCCACTTGTCTCTTTGACCAGGGCCCACTTGTCTCTTTGACCAGGGCCCACTTGTCTCTTTGACCAGGGCCCACTTGTCTCTTTGACCAGGGCCCACTGGGCTCTTTGACCAGGGCCCACAGGGCTCTTTCACCAGGGCCCACAGGGCTCGGGTCAATATAAGTGCACTATGTAGGGCATAGGGTGCCATTTGGGATGTATCGATGGCCATCTTTCAGGAGAAGAGAACCTGTAGCTGTAACCTGACACATCTTCATCCTGCGTCTTCAGATCTTTCCACCCTCCTCATCCTCCTCCTCTCTCTAAGTGCTACTACCCTGTCCTTCATGATTATATTTGGAGAAAGAAAGAAAAGCTCAGAATTAATATGAAACGAGAAGAACCTGAGTGATGAAGTGGAAGGCTACTGTCTTGACTGTAAAGGTTAAAGGTCATGAACTTAGGCTGTAAAGGTCACTCTCTGTGTTGTGCTCCTTCTAGGGTAGACTCATGAGAAACGTACAGGGAGCATCTACAGTCCTGTTATATCCTCTGCTAGGGTAGACTCATGAGAAACGTACAGGGAGCATCTACAGTCCTGTTATATCCTCTCTGCTAGGGTAGACTCATGAGAAACATACAGGGAGCATCTACAGTCCTGTTATATCCTCTGCTAGGGTAGACTCATGAGAAACATACAGGGAGCATCTACAGTCCTGTTATATCCTCTCTGCTAGGGTAGACTCATGAGAAACGTACAGGGAGCATCTACAGTCCTGTTATATCCTCTGCTAGGGTAGACTCATGAGAAACGTACAGGGAGCATCTACAGTCCTGTTATATCCTCTCTGCTAGGGTAGACTCATGAGAAACGTACAGGGAGCATCTACAGTCCTGTTATATCCTCTCTGCTAGGGTAGACTCATGAGAAACATACAGGGAGCATCTACAGTCCTGTTATATCCTCTCTGCTAGGGTAGACTCATGAGAAATGTACAGGGAGCATCTACAGTTCTGTTATATCCTCTCCTCCTGGACAGAGATGGCTGCCATTCCGCTGAAGGAAAACAGAGGGGCAATGTCTGTTTGCCTTGTGGGCTTGTCGCCGCTATGTGGCCAGCTGAAGTATTGCAGGGTTTGGTTTGAAAGTAAAGCTGCCACTGCTCAGGGCAAGTCCAGGTCCTTGTCCCAAATGTCAACCTATTCTCTTTATAGTGCACTACTTTGGACCAGGGCCCATAGGGAAACCCATAAGGCTTTGGTCTAAAGTAGTGAACTATATAGGGAATATTGCCATTTTAGCCTGTCTCCGGTGTGGGACTGGTACAGGGAAGAGCGATCTGTCTATCTGTGTGTGTTGAGGGTTGGTGGGGACAGTGTGTGGGTGGGGTGGGTTGGGTTGGGTTAGGGTGAGGTCTTGGGGACTTAGCTAAGTCCCTTATAGCAGTATTCCTATCAGGGCTTCAAAAGAAGAGCAGCTTTCTTCCAGGCTGCTGTGAGTGATGAGAGCTTTACTGTAAAAACAAAGAAGTGGGCTAAACGGGAAATACTTGTCTCTGCCTCTTGATTACAATAAGTAGAAAAATAAATACAACCCACGGCTGTGGCTGAAATAGCACCCTATTCCCTATCTAGTGCACTACTTTTCACCAGAGCCCTATGGAACCTGGTCATAAGTAGTGACCTACATGGGGAATAGTGTGCTATTAAGGGATGCAACATTCAGGCTGAAATACCACACAGCTCTGTCTGTCTGTCTGTCTGTCTCGGTCTCTGTCTCTGTCTGTCTCTGCGTCTGTCTCTGTCTGTGTCTGTGTCTGTCTGTGTCTGTCTGTCTCTGTCTGTCTCTGTCAGTCTGTCTCTGTCTGTCTGTCTGTCTCTGTCTGTCTCTGTCTGTCTGTCTGTCTCTCTGTCTGTCTGTCTCTCTGTCTGTCTGTCTGTCTCTCTGTCTGTCTGTCTGTCTGTCTGTCTGTCTGTCTGTCTGTCTGTCTGTCTGTCTGTCTGTCTGTCTGTCTGTCTGTCTGTCTGTCTGTCTGTCTGTCTGTCTGTGTCTGTCGGTCATCTAATTTAGAAACCGGTCCGTTATATATTGTTGCTTTTTATACTCATCTCTCTTATTCAGTTCCAAAAACCGACTGTTTCATTTAAAGTTGTAGAATGTAATTATTTAAATATATTTAGTTCCTGATCTTGGTCAGTCCCTCCCTCTACCAGTGTCTGGTATTTAGGCCGGTCCCAGCCCAGGTATGTCTGGGCCATGTCCCATTGGGACTCCCGTCATCCTTACAACTTTCTCTGATTTTATGATCTTGAAAATATCAAATATCTCTTTCCTTTAAAAAAAAAAATTGCACTGTAGAAGGTGAATTGAAAGCATCAAAGCATGATTATTATAATTTTTAAAAAAAATGTTTTTAAAATGTTACTTATTTTCTTCTGGCGGCGTTTAAGTCACGTCAAGGGTCGGATTTCTCGCCAGACCTGGATTCAAATCATTTCAGATACTTTAAGCAGGGCTTGATTGAGCTTGCATGGCAAAATGAAACAAATAGAATAGTCACAAAACTGCAAATCCTCCTGCCCGTGATCTGGAACAACAGGCACACTGAAGTCAACACTCAAAGCATTTAAAAGATTTTGAGAAACATACAGGGAGCATCTACAGTCCTGTTATGTCCTCTCTGATTTTGAAGTAGTACTTGAACCCAGGTCTGCTACTCTCTCACCACCGATACACAGTGAACCCTTGGTCCTCCATTTTAACACATGTAGCAGAAAGTTAGTAAGAGATTGTCCACTCTTCCTCCACCACTCTCTTCCTCTTCTGTGTCCTCCCTTTGTCCCCCAACCTACTCACCATGGAGTGAGAGGCAGTCATTTGGGTTAGGGTGTTTCTCTGTGTAGATTGGTTGTAGAATGTTGCACTGTAGCCATAAATCATAACAGTTGATGTGGATAATTTTTTCCCCCTCCTCTGCTGTTAGAGATGAGAGCTTTACTGTAAAACAGGGAAGAGCAGCATGCTCTGGCAGGATGCAGGTCTGGTCTTTTTTTCAGTTGAATATCACTGATAGGTGTGTGTACACTTTCCCCAAATGTGTAAAGAACAGGAAGGCCCTCACACTGTTGATGCTCCACGCGCTTTATCAACAACGTTTCAATCCGACACAGCCCAGTCACAAAGTTTTTAAGGACGTGCGTATGACCACACAACCTTTCTAACAAATAAAAATAAACGTTCCCAAAATTCCCAGGTTTTATCGAGAAACCCCAGTTGGAAGGTTCCCAGAATCATGGATGGCGTAAAGCAGGAAATCCGGAATCCTTCTATCAATAGTTCTGGAAAAACCTATGGGTTTTTGGGGGGAAGTTACCAGAACTTTGCAACCCTACTCTGACTAAAAGCACTACTGTGCTATAATATTTTATCTTTAAGTCTATCTATGCTCTAATTCTACACAAGCACGTGAACTGACTTTTTAGACGTGTCCAGAATTATAAAACCACTTATTACTACTGCAGTCAGATTAGCTCAACATAACAAAACTGTTGACTGACTTAAGGTTTAGAGATGTATCTACTACATTCTATTCTGACTCTAGAACCAAATCTATTCGGTTCTAGAACCAATTCTATTCGGTTCTAGAACCAATTCTATTCGGTTCTAGAACCAATTCTATTCGGTTCTAGAACCAATTCTATTCGGTTCTATTTGTGTTTCAATTTGTGCTCCCTTGTTTCTGGATATTGCCGTTTATGGAGAAAATAGTTTCCAGTAAAAAAAAGTCAAGTCACGCTCCTCCACAACTATTATTTAAAAAGTCAAGTCACTCTCCTCCACAACTATTATTTAAAAAGTCAAGTCACTCTCCTCCACAACTATTATTTAAAAAGTCAAGTCACTCTCCTCCACAACTATTATTTAAAAAGTCAAGTCACTCTCCTCCACAACTATTTTAAAAAGTCAAGTCACTCACCTCCACAACTATTTTAAAAAGTCAAGTCACTCTCCTCCACAACTATTTTAAAAAGTCAAGTCACTCTCCTCCACAACTATTATTTAAAAAGTCAAGTCACTCTCCTCCACAACTATTATTAAAAAAGTCAAGTCACTCTCCTCCACAACTATTATTTAAAAAGTCAAGTCACTCTCCTCCACAACTATTATTTAAAAAGTCAAGTCACTCCTCCACAACTATTATTTAAAAAGTCAAGTCACTCCTCCACAACTATTATTTAAAAAGTCAAGTCACTCCTCCACAACTATTATTTAAAAAGTCAAGTCACTCTCCTCCACAACTATTTTTTAAAAAGTCAAGTCACTCTCCTCCACAACTATTATTTAAAAAGTCAAGTCACTCTCCTCCACAACTATTATTTAAAAAGTCAAGTCACTCTCCTCCACAACTATTTTAAAAAGTCAAGTCACTCTCCTCCACAACTATTATTTAAAAAGTCAAGTCACTCTCCTCCACAACTATTATTTAAAAAGTCAAGTCACTCTCCTCCACAACTATTTTAAAAAGTCAAGTCACTCTCCTCCACAACTATTATTTAAAAAGTCAAGTCACTCTCCTCCACAACTATTATTTAAAAAGTCAAGTCACTCTCCTCCACAACTATTATTTAAAAAGTCAAGTCACTCTCCTCCACAACTATTATTTAAAAAGTCAAGTCACTCTCCTCCACAACTATTATTCATAAAGTCAAGTCACTCTCCTCCACAACTATTATTTAAAAAGTCAAGTCACTCTCCTCCACAACTATTATTTAAAAAGTCAAGTCACTCTCCTCCACAACTATTATTTAAAAAGTCAAGTCACTCTCCTCCACAACTATTATTTAAAAAGTCAAGTCACTCCTCCACAACTATTATTTAAAAAGTCAAGTCACTCTCCTCCACAACTATTATTTAAAAAGTCAAGTCACTCTCCTCCACAACTATTATTTAAAAAGTCAAGTCACTCTCCTCCACAACTATTATTTAAAAAGTCAAGTCACTCTCCTCCACAACTATTATTTAAAAAGTCAAGTCACTCTCCTCCACAACTATTATTTATAAAGTCAAGTCACTCTCCTCCACAACTATTATTTAAAAAGTCAAGTCACTCTCCTCCACAACTATTATTTAAAAAGTCAAGTCACTCTCCTCCACAACTATTATTTAAAAAGTCAAGTCACTCTCCTCCACAACTATTATTTAAAAAGTCAAGTCACTCTCCTCCACAACTATTATTTAAAAAGTCAAGTCACTCTCCTCCACAACTATTATTTAAAAAGTCAAGTCACTCCTCCACAACTATTATTTAAAAAGTCAAGTCACTCCTCCACAACTATTATTTAAAAAGTCAAGTCACTCTCCTCCACAACTATTATTTAAAAAGTCAAGTCACTCTCCTCCACAACTATTTTTTAAAAAGTCAAGTCACTCTCCTCCACAACTATTATTTAAAAAGTCAAGTCACTCTCCTCCACAACTATTATTTAAAAAGTCAAGTCACTCTCCTCCACAACTATTTTAAAAAGTCAAGTCACTCTCCTCCACAACTATTATTTAAAAAGTCAAGTCACTCTCCTCCACAACTATTATTTAAAAAGTCAAGTCACTCTCCTCCACAACTATTATTTAAAAAGTCAAGTCACTCTCCTCCACAACTATTATTTAAAAAGTCAAGTCACTCTCCTCCACAACTATTATTCATAAAGTCAAGTCACTCTCCTCCACAACTATTATTTAAAAAGTCAAGTCACTCTCCTCCACAACTATTATTTAAAAAGTCAAGTCACTCTCCTCCACAACTATTATTTAAAAAGTCAAGTCACTCTCCTCCACAACTATTATTTAAAAAGTCAAGTCACTCCTCCACAACTATTATTTAAAAAGTCAAGTCACTCTCCTCCACAACTATTATTTAAAAAGTCAAGTCACTCTCCTCCACAACTATTATTTAAAAAGTCAAGTCACTCTCCTCCACAACTATTATTTAAAAAGTCAAGTCACTCTCCTCCACAACTATTATTTAAAAAGTCAAGTCACTCTCCTCCACAACTATTATTTATAAAGTCAAGTCACTCTCCTCCACAACTATTATTTAAAAAGTCAAGTCACTCTCCTCCACAACTATTATTTAAAAAGTCAAGTCACTCTCCTCCACAACTATTATTTAAAAAGTCAAGTCACGCTCCTCCACAGCTATTATTTAAAAAGTTGTGTTGTCGTCTGCTGACACCCAGAGTTCCAAACTCATTCTTATTTATTGAATACATTTTTTTTCTTTATACTCTTATTAATATGTATAAAAAATATGATAATGGCATTTCCACCTAGTTGGTGAAGGAAGACCTTTCTATCAGTCTACTTGGCAGGGCTTTGTAATGTGTTATTGTCCAGAAATACATTGTTCTGGTTAATTAACAACGGAGAAATGCTTTGGAGGACTAAAATAGGTTTAGAAAGCAACTTGCTAGAAAAGCAACTTGCTAGACATGTATTACCATCTTCTAACAAAACAAAACTGAAAAAAGTGTTATCTTAATTTGTTTTAACCTTTTTAAAAAAGGGGGCATTTGCATAAAATGAAGTTTCCTAAAGGAAAATGTGTTTTAGTTTGCGGCCAAACAAACCACCAGAGACGACAGCAGCGTTCCAAATGGCACCCTATTCCCTATAGTGTACTACTATAGACCAGAGCCCTATTCCTTATAGTGCACTACTTTAGACCAGAGCCCTATTCCCTATATAGTGCACTACTTTAGACCAGAGCCCTATTCCTTATAGTGCACTACTTTAGACCAGAGCCCTATTCCCTATATAGTGCACTACTTTAGACCAGAGCCCTATTCCCTATATAGTGCACTACTTTAGACCAGAGCCCTATTCCCTATATAGTGCACTACTTTAGACCAGAGCCTTATTCCCTATATAGTGCACTACTTTAGACCAGAGCCCTATTCCCTATAGTGCACTACTTTAGACCAGAGCCCTATTCCCTATAGTGCACTACTTTAGACCAGAACCCTATTCCCAATAGTGTACTACTTTAGACCAGAGCCCTATTCCCTATAGTGTACTACAATAGACCAGAGCCCTATTCCCTATAGTGCACTACTTTAGACCAGAGCCCTATTCCCTATAGTGTACTACTATAGACCAGAGCCCTATTCCCTATAGTGCACTACTTTAGACCAGAGCCCTATTCCCTATAGTGTACTACTTTAGACCATAGCCCTATTCCCTATAGTGCACTACTTTAGACCAGAGCCCTATTCCCTATAGTGCACTACTTTAGACCAGAGCCCTATTCCCTATAGTGCACTACTTTAGACCAGAGCCCTATTCCCTATAGTGCACTTCTTTAGACCATAGCCCTATTCCCTATAGTGCACTACTTTAGACCAGAGCCCTATTCCCTATAGTGCACTACTTTAGACCATAGCCCCATTCCCTATAGTGTACTACTTTAGACCATAGCCCTATTCCCTATAGTGTACTACTTTAGACCAGAGCCCTATTCCCTATAGTGTACTACTTGTATTTTTATTAAATTTAACCTTTATTTAACTAGGTAAGTAAATTAAGAACAAATTCTTATTTACAATGACGGCCAAAACCGGACAACGCTGAGCCAATTGTGTGCCGCCCTTTGGGACTCCCAATCGCGGCCGGTTGTGATACAGCCTGGAATCAAACCAGGGTCTGTAGTGACACCTCTAGCTACACCTCTAGCTACTTTTGACCAGAGCCCAATGGTCCCTGGTCAAAAGTAGTGCACTATATAGGGAATAGGGTGCCATTTTGAACAAAGATAATGGAATATACTAATCAAAATGTTACAAAAGATGAAAAGGAAAATCCACACGAGTCAATAAAGGGAGGAGAAGAAGAAGTGGGAATTCTTCCTCTGTGGTTGATGTTATCAGTGTTTCCATAGATCTGAGAAATTACTTGTAGAAGAAAAATATATATATATATTACCCGAGAGTATCTTTTTCCTTTTGTTGTTGTTGCATGGATGGATATTTTTTTAAGAATTATAATATGACATCTTTATGACAACTTTGAATGTGAGCTATAAAACATTTATTTAAGAAAGAAATGTTTCTGTGTCTGTTTTTTTTTCGTCTCTTATTTTGTATTTCATTCTTACTGTCTAAAAACAACTGCAACATATTTCAACTGCTAGAGTCTTCTTCGTGCTGCTAGAGTCTTCTTCGTGCTGCTAGAGTCTTCTTCGTGCTGCTAGAGTCTTCTTCGTGCTGCTAGAGTCTTCTTCGGGCTGCTAGAGTCTTCTTCGGGCTGCTAGAGTCTTCTTCGGGCTGCTAGAGTCTTCTTCAGGCTGCTAGAGGCTTTACTTCCTGACTGATGTCTTGAGATGTTGCTTCAATATATCCACAAAATTGTCCATCCTCATGATGCCATCTATTTTGTGAAGTGCACCAGTCCCTCAAAGCACTCCCACAACATGATGCTGCCACCCCAGTGCTTCACGGTTGGGATGATGTTCTTCGGCTTGCAATCCTCCTCCTTTTTCCTCCAAACATAACGATGGTCATTATGGCCAAACAGTTCTATTTTTGTTTCATATGACCAGAGGACATTTCTCCAAAAAGTACCATCTTTGTCCCCATGTGCAGTTGCAAACCGTAGTCTGGCTTTTTTGTGGCAGTTTTGGAGCAGTGGCTTCTTCCTTGCTGAGCAGCCTTTCAGGTTATGTCGATATAGGACTCGTTTTACTGTGGATATAGATACTTTTTTTTACCTGTTTCCTCCAGCATCTTCACAAGGTCCTTTGCTGTTGTTCTAGGATTGATTTGCACTTTTCGCACCAAAGTACATTCATCTCTAGGAGACAGAACGCGTCTCCTTCCTGAGCGGTATGACGGCTGCGTGGTCCCATGGTGTTTATACTTGCTTACTATTATTTGTATAGATGAACATGGTACCTTCAGCCATTTGGAAATTGCTCCCAATGATGAACCAGACTGGTGGAGGTCTGCAGTTTTTTTTTCTGAGGTCTTGGCTGATTTCTTTTGATTTTCCCATGATGTCAAGCAAAGAGGCACTGAGTTTGAAGGTAGGCCTTGAAATACATCCACAGGTACACCTGCAATTGACTCAAATGATGTCAGTTAGCCTATCAGAAGCTTTTCAAGCCATGACATAATTTTCTGGAATTTTCCAAGCTGTTTAAAGGCATAGTCAACTTAGTGAATGTAAACTTCTGACCCACTGGAATTGTGATACAGTGAATTATAAGTTAAATAATCTGTAAACAATTGTTGGGAAAATGACTTGCATCATGCACAAAGTAGATGTCCTAACCGACTTGCCAAAACCTATAGTTTGTTAACAAGAAATGTGTGGAGTGGTTGAAAAACTAGTTTTAATGACTCCGACTTAAGTGTATGTAAACTTCCGACCCTGTATATCATATTAAATATGCCACAGGCTAATCTGATCCTTTAGGAAAGGTAGTCAGTCAGAGTGACCAGGCGGGGTTTTGTTTTCATTTCTTCTCGATAGAGCAGAAGAAGAAAGGCATTATCAGGATCTGAAACGGAGAACTTTGATAAAAGCAAAGCATCAATAAAAGGTGTTATATCTGGAGTTGTTGGACATTGTGACCATGTGACCAAGCAGATTCCAGTAGTGGTTGGAGTAAGCACCAATAAAAGGTGTTATATCTGGAGTCTTGTTGGACATTGTGACTGGGTGACCAAGCAGATTCCAGTAGTGGTTGGAGCACCAATAAAAACCTTGTCAGCTCGTGGTTTCTGATCCACCTTTCAGTTACTGGCCCAACTCTCTACCCACGTTTACCCATTATTCTTCAAGCTCTTATAAATTGGTTGTTGATCATTGCTAGACAACCTTATTCAGGTCTTGCCGTTCATTTTCAAGTAGATTTATGTCAAAACTAACTCGGCCACTCAGAAACATTCACTGTCTTCTTGATAAGCAACTCCAGTGTAGATTTGGCCTTGTGTTTTAGGTTACTGTCCTTTTAGGTTACTGTCTTGTGTTTTAGGTTACTGTCCTGTTGAAAGGTGAATTCATCTCCCAGTGTCTGGTGGAAAGCAGACTGAACCAGGTTTAATCTCCCAGTGTCTGGTGGAAAGCAGACTGAACCAGGTTTTATCTCCCAGTGTCTGGTGGAAAGCAGACTGAACCAGGTTTTATCTCCCAGTGCCTGGTGGAAAGCAGACTGAACCAGGTTTTATCTCCCAGTGTCTGGTGGAAAGCAGACCGAACCAGGTTTTATCTCCCAGTGTCTGGTGGAAAGCAGACTGAACCAGGTTTCATCTCCCAGTGTCTGGTGGAAAGCAGACTGAACCAGGTTTTTATCTCCCAGTGCCTGGTGGAAAGCAGACTGAACCAGGTTTTATCTCCCAGTGCCTGGTGGAAAGCAGACTGAACCAGGTTTTATCTCCCAGTGTCTGGTGGAAAGCAGACCAAACCAGGTTTTATCTCCCAGTGTCTGGTGGAAAGCAGACCGAACCAGGTTTTATCTCCCAGTGTCTGGTGGAAAGCAGACTGAACCAGGTTTCATCTCCCAGTGTCTGGTGGAAAGCAGACTGAACCAGGTTTTTATCTCCCAGTGCCTGGTGGAAAGCAGACTGAACCAGGTTTTATCTCCCAGTGCCTGGTGGAAAGCAGACTGAACCAGGTTTTATCTCCCAGTGTCTGGTGGAAAGCAGACTGAACCAGGTTTTATCTCCCAGTGTCTGGTGGAAAGCAGACTGAACCAGGTTTTATATCCCAGTGCCTGGTGGAAAGCAGACTGAACCAGGTTTTATCTCCCAGTGTCTGGTGGAAAGCAGACTGAACCAGGTTTTATCTCCCAGTGCCTGGTGGAAAGCAGACTGAACCAGGTTTTATCTCCCAGTGTCTGGTGGAAAGCAGACTGAACCAGGTTTTATCTCCCAGTGTCTGGTGGAAAGCAGACTGAACCAGGTTTTATCTCCCAGTGTCTGGTGGAAAGCAGACTGAACCAGGTTTTATCTCCCAGTGCCTGGTGGAAAGCAGACTGAACCAGGTTTTATCTCCCAGTGTCTGGTGGAAAGCAGACTGAACCAGGTTTTATCTCCCAGTGCCTGGTGGAAAGCAGACTGAACCAGGTTTTATCTCCCTGTGTCTGGTGGAAAGCAGACTGAACCAGGTTTTATCTCCCAGTGTCTGGTGGAAAGCAGACTGAACCAGGTTTCCCTCCAGGATTTTGCCTGTGCTTAGCTCCATTCCGTTAATTTTTTATCCGGAAAACCTCAAACACAATTTTTAGAACGATATTACAGTATTTCAGTTTGTAATTTGGGAATGTTTTTGTTTGTTGCTGCTCTAAATTACTATGAGTCATAATAGCCATAAAACGTAGCGGTCAAATCGTTTTTTCCACAATAGATGTTATAGTGGATTTAGAAACACGGCAAAAGGAGGGCTGTACCCTGGTGTGAGGTTTTGATAACCGTGTAAATCTCTCTCGGACAAGGTGACTATTAAAGGGGCCGCCGCCACAAATATTAATATTTTTTAAATAAAGAAATGCTTATGTGGCTGTCATACAAAACTACAAATGCTTCGTCACCATGACGATCTGGACGAGAATCTGCTGAATCGAGGCAAACGTTCGGGGAAAAAAAATAATCCAGAGATTTTTTTATCTAATTTTATTAGTAATAAATTAATTGGCTAAATTTGTTAAATGTACCTTTCTGTGAACTGTCTTTCATGCATTTACACAATACACTCTTATCTAGCTAACTAGCTAATGGTTAGCTACAGTAGCTTGTTAGCAACATTAGCTAGCCTGGCTAAATGGCTACATCAGCCATATCAACTCAGCTAATAAAGAAACGTCCTCTCACTGTCAAATGTTTATTTTCAACAAACTTAACATGTGTAAATATTTTATGAACATAAGATAAAACAACTGAGACATAAACTGAACAAGTTCCACAGACATGAACAAGTTCCACAGACATTCCACAGAAATTTAATAATTTTTCCCTGAACAAAGGGGGGGGGGGGTCAAAATCAAAAGTAACAGTCAGTATCTGGTGTATCCACTAGGCATTAAGTACTGGAGTGCATCTCCTCGTCGTGGACTGCACCAGATTTGCCAGTTCTGGCTGTGAGATGTTACTCCACTCTTCCACCAAGGCACCTGCAAGTTCCTGGACATTTCTGGGGGGAATGGCCCTAGCCCTCACCCTCCGATCCAACAGGTCCCAGACGTGCTCAATGGGATTGAGGTCCGGGCTCTTCGGTGGCCATGGCAGAACACTGACATTCCTGTCCTGCAGGAAATCCCGTACAGAACGAGCAGTATGGCTGGTGGCATTGTCATGCTTTAGGGTCATGTCAGGATGAGCCTGCAGGAAGGGTACCACATGAGGGAGGAGGATGTCTTCCCTATAACGCACAGCGTTGAGATTGCCTGCAATGACAACAAGCTCAGTCTGATGATGCTGTAAAACACCGCCCCAGACCATGACGGACCCTCCACCTCCAAATTGATCCCGCTCTAGAGTACAGGCCTCAGTGTAAAGCTCATTCCTTCAACGATAAACGCGAATCCGACCATCACCTCTGGTGAGACAAAACTCTCTTCTCTGTATACATCAATGAGGTCGCTCTTGCTGCTGGTGAGTCTCTGATCCACCTCTACGCAGACGACACCATTCTGTATACTTCCGGCCCTTCTTTGGACACTGTGTTAACAACCCTCCAGGCAAGCTTCAATGCCATACAACTCTCCTTCCGTGGCCTCCAATTGCTCTTAAATACAAGTAAAACTAAATGCATGCTCTTCAACCGATCGCTACCTGCACCTACCCGCCTGTCCAACATCACTACTCTGGACGGCTCTGACTTAGAATACGTGGACAACTACAAATACTTAGGTGTCTGGTTAGACTGTAAACTCTCCTTCCAGACCCATATCAAACATCTCCAATCCAAAGTTAAATCTAGAATTGGCTTCCTATTTCGCAACAAAGCATCCTTCACTCATGCTGCCAAACATACCCTTGTAAAACTGACCATCCTACCAATCCTCGACTTTGGCGATGTCATTTACAAAATAGCCTCCAATACCCTACTCAACAAATTGGATGCAGTCTATCACAGTGCAATCCGTTTTGTCACCAAAGCCCCATATACTACCCACCATTGCGACCTGTACGCTCTCGTTGGCTGGCCCTCGCTTCATACTCGTCGCCAAACCCACTGGCTCCATGTCATCTACAAGACCCTGCTAGGTAAAGTCCCCCCTTATCTCAGCTCGCTGGTCACCATAGCATCTCCCACCTGTAGCACACGCTCCAGCAGGTATATCTCTCTAGTCACCCCCAAAACCAATTCTTTCTTTGGCCGCCTCTCTTTCCAGTTCTCTGCTGCCAATGACTGGAACGAGCTACAAAAATCTCTGAAACTGGAAACACTTATCTCCCTCACTAGCTTTAAGCACCAACTGTCAGAGCAGCTCACAGATTACTGCACCTGTACATAGCCCACCTATAATTTAGCCCAAACAACTACCTCTTTCCCAACTGTATTTAATTTATTTATTTATTTTGCTCCTTTGCACCCCATTATTTTTATTTCTACTTTGCACATTTTTCCATTGCAAAACTACCATTCCAGTGTTTTACTTGCTATATTGTATTTACCTTGCCACCATGGCCTTTTTTGCCTTTACCTCCCTTCTCACCTCATTTGCTCACATTGTATATAGACTTGTTTATACTGTATTATTGACTGTATGTTTGTTTTACTCCATGTGTAACTCTGTGTCGTTGTATCTGTCGAACTGCTTTGCTTTATCTTGGCCAGGTCGCAATTGTAAATGAGAACTTGTTCTCAACTTGCCTACCTGGTTAAATAAAGGTAAAATAAAAAATAAATAAATAAAAAAACGTGACTCGTCAGTGAAGAGCACTTTTTGCCAGTCCTGTCTCTGGTCCAGCAACGGTGGGTTTGTGCCAATAGGCGACGTTGTTGTCGGTGATGTCTGGTGAGGACCTGCATTATAACAGGTCTACAAGCCCCTCAGTTCAGCCTCTCTCAGCCTATTGCGGACAGTCTGAGTACTGATGGAAGGATTGTGCGTTCCTGGTGTAACTCGGGCAGTTGTTGTTGCCATCCTGTACCTGTCCCGTAGGTGTGATGTTCGGATGTACCGATCCTGTGCAGGTGTTACACGGGGTCTGCCAAATTGCAAACGTTATTTGCACCTTGTCTATACCAGAACCAATGGGGGTACCTGAGTCTCATCACCTCTCAACTAGGGGTGGTATTTCCTCCATATTGCTGTGCCCTGGTTGGCTTGGTGGTATTTCCTCCATATTGCTGTGCTCTGGTTGGCTTGGTGGTATTTCCTCCATATTGCTGTGCTCTGGTTGGCTTGGTGGTATTTCCTCTATATTGCTGTGCTCTGGTTGGCTTGGTGGTATTTCCTCTATATTGCTGTGCTCTGGTTGGCTTGGTGGTATTTCCTCCATATTGCTGTGCTCTGGTTGGCTTGGTGGTATTTCCTCTATATTGCTGTCCTCTGGTTGGCTTGGTGGTATTTCCTCCATATTGCTGTGCTCTGGTTGGCTTGGTGGTATTTCCTCTATATTGCTGTGCTCTGGTTGGCTTGGTGGTATTTCCTCCATATTGCTGTCCTCTGGTTGGCTTGGTGGTATTTCCTCTATATTGCTGTGCTCTGGTTGGCTTGGTGGTATTTCCTCCATATTGCTGTCCTCTGGTTGGCTTGGTGGTATTTCCTCCATATTGCTGTGCTCTGGTTGGCTTGGTGGTATTTCCTCCATATTGCTGTGCTCTGGTTGGCTTGGTGGTATTTCCTCCATATTACTGTGCTCTGGTTGGCTTGGTGGTATTTCCTCTATATTGCTGTGATCTGGTTGGCTTGGTGGTATTTCCTCCATATTGCTGTGCTCTGGTTGGCTTGGTGGTATTTCCTCCATATTGCTGTGCTCTGGTTGGCTTGGTGGTATTTCCTCCATATTGCTGTGCTCTGGTTGGCTTGGTGGTATTTCCTCCATATTGCTGACACCTTATCCTTCCTTTCAGATCTACACGAGTGTGGAAGGATTAGAGGCTAGGGGTTGTTTCTGAATATGCACTAGTAGACGTTGGGTGAAGGTTTCAGGCCCGTACACACTGTAACCACACATTTACACGTACGTCCCACAAGAGGGCGCCTCAGGACCAGCAGGACAACAGGACTTCACATGCAGTAGGAATCCAGAGCATCAGCTTTGCCTTTTAGATCAAAATGAATACGATTCTATGGACAGGACCTGATCTTAGATCAGGTTTATGAATACATGCCCTGTTTTAAGCTAATTTTATATGAACAGGACCTGATCCTAGATCACGTTTATGAAAACATGCCCTGTTTTAACCTGATTTTATATGGACAGGACCTGATCCTAGATCAGGTTTATGAAAACATGCCCTGTTTTAACCTGATTTTATATGGACAGGACCTGATCCTAGATCAGGTTTATGAAAACATGCCCTGTTCTAACCTGTCATTGCTCAATTCGTCGGGGCATTGGACTCTACAAGGTGTCGAAAGCGTTCCACAGGGATGCTGGCCCATGGCGACTCCAATGCTTCCCACAGTTGTGTCCAGTTGGCTGGATGGTGGACCACCCTTCTTGAAACACACGGGAAACTGTTGAGTGTGAGAAATCCAGCAGCATTGCAATTCTTGACCCAAACCGGTGTGCCTGGCACCTACTACCATATCCCGTTCAAAGGCTCTTAAATATTTTGTCTTGCCTATTCACCCTCTGAATGGCACACATACACAATCCATGTCTAAATTGTCTCAAGGCTTTTAAATCCTTATTTAACCCCGTCTCCTCCCCTTCATCTACACTGATTGAAGTGGATTTAACAGGTAACATCAATAAGGGATCATAGGTTTCACCTGGATTCACCTGGTCAGTCTCTGTCATGGAAAGAGCAGGTGTTCCTAATGTTTTGTCTACACTATACATACAGCATGTGAGCCAGGTCTGATTGATCTATAACTGAATATCTAGCCAAATAAAACTGAAAATATTATATATGTCTGTGTGTCATCCCTGATAGCGCTTTCTGTCCCTCACTGTTCTTGAAATCATTTAGAAAATATTTCCCGTAATGTCCAGTATGTGACCCCTGGTCGGGGAGTAACGGGACCCCCTGGTCGGGGAGTAACGGGACCCCCTGGTCGGGGAGTAACGGGACCCCCAGGTCGGGGAGTAACGGGACCCCCTGGTCGGGGAGTAACGGGACCCCCTGGTCGGGGAGTAACGGGACCCCCAGGTCGTGGAGTAACGGGACCCCCTGGTCGGGGAGTAACGGGACCCCCAGGTCGGGGAGTAACGGGACCCCCAGGTCGGGGAGTAACGGGACCCCCAGGTCGGGGGGTAATGGGACCCCCTGGTCGGGAGGTAACGGGACCCCCAGGTCGGGAGGTAACGGGACCCCCTGGTCGGGGAGTAACGGGACCCCCTGGTCGGGGAGTAACGGGACCCCCAGGTCGGGGAGTAACGGGACCCCCTGGTCGGGGAGTAACTGGTCGGGGAGTAACGGGACCCCCAGGTCGGGGAGTAACGGGACCCCCAGGTCGGGGAGTAACGGGACCCCCTGGTCGGGAAGTAACGGGACCCCCTGGTCGGGGAGTAACCAGGTCGGGGAGTAACCAGGTCGGGGAGTAACCAGGTCGGGGAGTAACCGGACCCCCCGGTCGGGGAGTAAATATTACTCCCAACATCAAGCCAAATCATCAAATGCACCTCATCTCAAACACTTTAAATAAATTTTATCAATATATGTATTGAATGTATTTCCCATATCTACAGTATGTGACCCAGGTGTGTTTGTGTCTTCTCTCCCAGGTGTGTGTGTGTCTTCTCTCTCAGGTGTGTGTGTGTCTTCTCTCTCAGGTGTGTGTATGTCTTCTCTCTCAGGTGTGTGTGTGTCTTCTCTCCCAGGTGTGTGTATGTCTTCTCTCTCAGGTGTGTGTATGTCTTCTTTCTCAGGTGTGTGTGTGTCTTCTCTCTCAGGTGTGTGTGTGTCTTCTCTCTCAGGTGTGTGTATGTCTTCTCTCTCTGGTGCGTATGGAGAATGTGACGGTCCTGGGGAGGATGTTATCGTGAACGATGAGCTCTACCTCAACGGTGCCAACGTGCTTCTCCACAAGTCAATCACCGACTATGTCTGAACCATCATCATGTAGTTCTACATGTCACCTGTTAAATCCACTTCAATCAGTGTAGATGAAGAGCAGACGGGTTAAAGGAGGATTTTCAAGCCTTGAGGCAATTTGCCTTGTAGTTTTTACTGTTTTTAAACGTTTCTGGTGTCTTTATTGTCTGCTTCCCAAATGGCACCCTATTCCCTATGCAGTGCACTACTGTTGGGCCCTGGTCAAAAGTAGTGTACTATATAGGGAATATGGTGCTGTTTAGGATGCGATCTTTATGCTCTGATGCCAACCTCTTGTTCTGTTGCCAGTGTCTTTTCTCTATTGATTCGGACCATCATTGGTCAAAACAATAGATGACTGTTTAGATCGGATGGGTTCTGTTGAAGACTGTTTAGATCGGATGGGTTCTGTTGAGCTGGTGTTTTAGTCCAACACTGTCTGAAACTTCACTTGCCAGCCATTCTCATTTCCTGATCCAAAAAGGATACATCTTTTAAAAAGTCCTTTCTCAATTTCCTCTCATCCTGTCTGACATTTTTTGAGAAAAAGCTGAGCAGAAGATGTGAGAGCTAAATCAAAGGCAAATGTCATTTGAGATTCATCCCGTCTCCTCAACATCTTTTCAGAAGCCAATATTGTTATGTTTGTCTCTTTATAGATGTACCACCACCCCCAGGAGAACTAGAGTTCTGTAAGATTGAGGGGTTAGCACAGGTTGAGATGGTAAACTTAAGGTGAGGGATTTTTTGTGAAGAGTTCAATGTACAGTATCCCATGTATAACTGGACATTGACGCAATCGCCATGGCGCCAAAGCAAAGCAGTGGACCTTTCAATCAATTACCGTATTGATGATACCGCTGACGTGTCCATGTCCAATCGAAGTGAACACTTTATGGTTCAATTTTGGTTTAGGTTTTCTATACAATGCAACTTTTTCATGACTTTGTTGTGATATGATCTATATCAATAATATCAATATTGGTCTCAAAAGTGTCGCTCAAACATTTTAAATCATTAAAAAAATCTGCCGTGCCTTCTTTGAGGCCGTGTCTTATCCCTGGAAAGTTCTCTGGATGAATGGGTCATCCTGTACGACAATATACTTGTGGTAGAACAATTGTATGGCTTTTTATGCAACGTGGGGCTCAGTCACAGATGTTTTGAAAAACACAACGTTGGAATGAGGTTATAATAATGTATCATTATGATAGTTTGTGTGCATGACTGTCTCGATCGGGTAACCTGTAATTTAACTTCAGTGTGTGTGTGTGTGTGTGTGTGCGTGCTGGTGTGGCCCAATAATCTAAACTGCTGAGCATTGGTTTGGGTCTGTACTCCTGTTCACTCACTTCCATAAAAAGGCAAAATAAAGCTGGAAACATCTCCCTAACAGCAAGAGATCACAACTATTAAGGTGTCCCAATTAAGCACCCTAGTCTCTACGTTAGGAGCCAATGGGCTGGTCAAAGTAGTGCACTGTGTAGGGGAGGGGGAGGGGGGGGCAGGGTGCCTCTTGGGATGGGTACTATGTGACTAGTGCATTCCTGGGGCCTGATATTGTATCCTCACTCACCAGTGAGGTCATGTCTCTATCTGTTCCAGACAATGGGTGTTCCCAATTTGTAGGAAAGAGAGAGGGGGGGGGAAAAAAGAGGGAAAAAAAGTGGGAGGAGGAGGGGAAAATACCACTGGAATTCTATTGGTTGTGGGGTGTTTTACTTTGCTGTGATTGGGTTGGCACCAGTGTTCCAGGGAATCCCAGTGGCCAGTCATTTAAGCCTTCTTTGTGAGACTCGTGTGCAGCAGAAAACCATAGTGGTGCAGTGGAGTTCATCACAGTTCTCTGAAGAGAGCAGAGCTATCCAACACACCTTCAGATAGGCTCCGTTTCTCTTTGGACCTGTATCTCAGCCCTACAACTTGAGGACTATGGATTTGACCTCTGGAGTAGAGAAGGTGAGTGAAACACACTTGTAAATGTTTTCATCATCAACAACAAAAATAAGTGTTTTTAAAAAAAAAAAAAAATTGTAGCAGCAACCACAAAATCTATGCATAATCTTCCATATTTCCTGTCGTGTTTTCCACTGCTGTTCTGTACTAGTCTGTTGTTGTGTGGAACGGTGGGGATAGGATTTCTCATAGGAATGCAACACTTTATATTCTATCCAGTAATCCTCCAAAACACTTTTTATATATATATATAAACATCAGTCGATCTCCCTGCATTCGAGAAATCATTTAGACCCCTTCACCACATGTTGTTACGTTACAGCCTTATATTTCTGTCCCCCTCATCAGTCTACACACACTACCCCCCCCATAATGACAAAGCGAAAACACAGAAATACCTTTATTTTTAATTTTTATTCAGACCCTTTGCTATGAGACTTGAAATTGAGATCAGGTGCATCCTGTTGCCATTGATCATCCTTGAGATGTTTCTACAACTTGATTGGATGAGATGTTTCTACAACTTGATTGGATGAGATTAGTCAGGATGGAGGGAAAGATGAACGGAGAAAAGTAAAGAGATCCTTGATGAAAACCTGCTCCAGAGCGCTCAGGACCTCAGACTGGGGCGAAGGTTCACCTTCCAACAGGACAACGACCCTAAGCACACAGCCAAGACAACGCAGGAGTGTCTTCAATACAAGTCTCTGAATGTCCAGCCAGAGCCCGGAGTTGAACCCGATCTAACATCTCTGGAGAGACCTGAAAATAGCTGTGCAACAACGCTCCCCATCCAACCTGACAGAGCTTGAGAGGACCTGCAGAGAAGAATGGCAGACACTCCCCAAATACAGGTGTGCCAAGCCTGTAGCGTCATACCCAAGAAGACTTGAGACTGTAATCGCTGCCAAAGTAGTGAGTAAAGGGTCTGAATTATTATTTTTTATTTCCGTTATTTTATTAATTTGCAAAACTGTATGAACTTGTTTTTTTCTTTCTGTAATTACAGGATGCTGTGTGTAGATTGATGAGGGGGTGGAAGAGAAACACTTTAATCCACTTTTAGAATAAATAATAACTTTAACAAATTGTGTAAGTCATGGGGGTCTGAGTACTTTCCGTGCATTTTGTTTTGACCAGACCTCTCTGGGTCATTTCAGACACAGCTTATGTTTAATGGAAGGCTAAAAGAAAGCGTGCTACTTTTTGACTGGTATGCATGTGTTTAACGGTGACATCTTATTGGAACAGCGGGAATGGACACATGAATACTGCACACACGGTTACATGTGCACTATATACACACGGATTTAGTACTGTAGATATGTGGTAGTGGTGGTGTAAAAGGCCTGAGGTCACACCGTATGTTGTGAAATCTGTGAATGTATTGTAATGTTTTTAAAATGGTATAAACTTGCCTTAATTTACCTGGACCCCAAAGGAAGAGCAATGGGGATCTCATAATAAATACACATATTGAAAGCAGTGTCCTCTAACAAAGACTTTCCACTGGCTGCGGTGTTGAAAGGTCTGTCCTCTAACATTCACCTGTCTATGTTGAGCTGCTTTAGACCGTTGGAAATACCAAAACTAAGCCACGACCTTTCTAAAATCATCTCTGAAATAGCTTGACCGTCTCTCTCTCTCTCTCTCTCTTAAGCTTACTTGACCATCCCTATGGATTTATCCTGAATTCACACATTGTTGTGCTTCAGATGATACCATTAACAAAATACCTCTCCCTCCCTGTGGGAGGTGCCCTACTATTGACTAGAGCCCTATGGGTCCTGGGTAAAGAAGTGTGCTAGATAGGGAATAGGGTGTCTTTTTGGGATGGCGTCTAGTCTGTCTCTGTCACAGCTATTCCTCCTGTCACACTAGACTAAGACGGAACACATCATTTCAACAGGACAGGCCCGTTAAAATACTTATCCACATTTCAACAACAACCCCAACCGTGTTCTTGTACTCCCACAATGTTGTTAAATTGACGAGTGACACATTTGAACAAACTCTGGAAACGGTCCTGAACCCCACGCTGAACTCCTCGACTCCACAATAGGGAAGGAACGGTTCATGAAAGACCCTCAGTGTTTCAGAAACGAAGTATTCCACAGTCCAATCAATAAACTGAGTTTTTGATGAAACAGGAAGCTAGAATAAATACAATGTTACTACAAAAGAACAGTGTGGTATTTTATTCATCTACAATCGTCTCTCTATAGTTGATTGGATGTGTCAGCGTGTGCTTATTGGACACTAGAGAGGCCCTTGAGCTGACCCACTTCAGTTTAGATGTGGCCTCCTCCATCCAAGTCTTTCCTATGAGTTATTAGGCCCTTCAGTTCTCCCCCCCCCCCCCCCCCCCCCCCCGGCTCTGGCTGAGTTCCTAACTTCATACTTAACGTGTTTAGAATGACAGCGCTGTTACAACATTACAGCCCTGGTCCTTTACAACGAAACATAGATCCTCCACACTTCCTTTTGCTTTGCTCTCTCTTCCCGTCCGACTAAAGCAACATTGGTTTTAAGGCAGCACACCATTTTTCTTATTTTCACACCCTAATGTGGTTGCAATGAATGTCTATTTACTTTTCATAGCAACACTATTTACGGAGAAATATGTAGCCAACATCTCATTATTTTACGCAGAAATATGTAGCTAGCATATCTCACTATTTATGGACAAATATGTAGCTAGCATGTCTCACTATTTAGGCAGCAAAATGTTACTAGCATATCTCACTCGTTATTTATTTATACTCCAAGCATAAAGACTGACTGGGTTATTGTGGCTCTATAAATCACACTTTTTTTTTCTGGTTTGAGAGAACCTGCAGTGTGTGTGTGTGTGTGTGTGAGATCGTCTAAGTTGTGTGTGCGCCACCTCCTGAACAACATTGTCTTTCAGGCCGTTGTTTACTTTGGCGGTCTCATTAGTGCATAACAGACTCCGAAGTGGCTGCCTGCGTTGACACCTATTTACCCTGACCGACGGCCATCAGAGCTGTGGATTATAAAAGGGATTTGATACCATGGTTTCCCTCCTAGTTTGTTTTGTTGCTCTCCTCTCTCTAATGCTGTCTGCTTAACCTTTTCAACAGACACCTTTCAGAACAGAAGGACTGCTTGGGGTTGGCACCCCTATGATCTCTGGCCAAAAGTAGTGCCCTATATAGGGATTAGGGTGCCAGTCCTGGTCTAAAGTAGTGAACTATATAGGGAATAGGGTGCCAGCCCTGGTCTAATGTAGTGCCCTATATAGGGATTAGGGTGCCAGCCCTGGTCTAATGTAGTGCCCTATATAGGGATTAGGGTGCCATTTTGGACGGGCCCTCTGTCCTGTGTGTCCTTCGAGTCCCCTGTCTCTGTCGTGTCTCTTCTCTGTATTCCTGTGACGGACAGCGTGATCGATGATGGCGCTTTGTACATAAAGCAGAGCTGGCTTTGGCAGTCCACTCTGTAACATCATGGATTATAAATAGACCGGGAGGGGAGGGAGGGGTCAGGCGCACGATGCTCTACTCATTGGTGCCTCTTCAGAAAAGCGTCTCCGAGTAGGAGTGCTGATCTTGGATGAGTTTTTTTGCCTTTTAGATCTCAATGAAGGAGTCTACAGTGGCTTGTGAAAGTATTCACCGCCCCTTGGCATTTTTCCTATTTTGTTGCCTTACAACCTGGATTTTTTGGGGGGGGTTTGTATCATTTGATTGTGAAACAAACTAGAAAATAAGAAGAAAAAAAACAGAACTTGAACATGCATAACTATTCACCACCCTACTTTGTAGAGACACCTTTTGCAGCAATTACAGCTGCAAGTCTCTTGGGGTATGTCTCTATAAGCTTGGCACATTTAGCCACTGGGATTTTTTCCCCCATTCTTCAAAGCAAAACTGGTCCAGCTCCTTCAAGTTGGATGGGTTCCACTGGTGTACAGCAATCTTTGTCATACCACAGATTCTCAATTGGATTGAGGTCTGGGCTTTGACTAGGCCATTCCAAGACGTTTAAATGTTTTTTTGTCCTCTTTGTTGCCTCTCTGATTAATGCCCTTCTTGCCTGGTCTGTGAGTTCTGGTGGGCGGCCCTGTCTTGGCAGGTTTGTTGTGGCGCCATATTCTTTACTTTTTTTTTTATAAAGGATTTAATGGAGCTCTGTGGGATGTTCAAAGTTTCGGATATGTTTTTATAACTCTACCCTGATCTGTACTTCTACACAACTTTGTCCCTGACCTGTTTGGAGAGCTCCTTGGTCTTCATGGTGCCGCTTGCTTAGTGGTGTTGCAAACTCTGGGGCCGTTCAGAACAGGTGTGTTTTTATATTTCTATATATTACTGAGATCATGTGACACTTAAATAAAGTCCACCTGTGTGCAATTTAACTAATTCTGTGACTTCTGAAGGTAATTGGTTGCACCAGATCTTATTTAGGGGCTTCACAGCAAAGGGGGTGAATACATATGCACACCACTTCAGTTTTTTATTTATTTATTTATTTTTTTATTCTCTGAAACCAGTTTTTTTTTTATTTTCACTCCACCAATTTGGACTATTTGGGTATGCCAATGACATGAAATCCATTCAAATTACAGGCTGTAAGGGGAAAAAAATAGGAAAAATGCCAAGGTGGGTGAATACTCTTGCAAGGCAATGTATATGAGGGGGGGGGGGGGGGGGTGGTGATTCTAGATCAGTACGCTTTGTGAATAAGGGCCATAGTCTCTCAGAACAAGGAACCCCCCCCTCCCCCCACCCATCAGGCTTTGTCCAGCAGAGAGAGACTAAAACAACCTGGCTCAGGTCCCAAGTTAAAATAAACATCTTCAAGTCTATTCTAAGCCGTTCATTCATGAGCTTGTTGTTTAGACTGAGTTGAAGCATTTAAGGAAGAGTTGGCTTATCGTCCGACACTACAGAATTCTACTGGAGGATCACGCGTTCAGACACACGGTGTGTAAGCAATAAGGCACCTCGGGGAGTTAGCACGCTGCTGCAGGAGACACAGGACAGGGCTGCTCATCAACGGGATCGTCCCTGTACAAACTGCATACAGATTAACACACACATATTATAATTAAACTGATAAAGCAGAACACAACCTCCATGTGACCCACTTGTTGTATGTATGTTCTGACATGTAGCTGATAGATGTGCACACACACACACACACACACACACACACACATGTTACTGTTTGTAAACGTATGTCAAGTATTTTTTTATCTGTAAAGTATGTTTTGTTGTGACCCCAGTAAGACAAGCTGTTTTATTTATTTTTATTTAACCAGGTAGGCTAGTTGAGAACACCTTTATTTAACCAGGTAGGCTAGTTGAGAACACCTTTATTTAACCAGGTCGGCTAGTTGAGAACACCTTTATTTAGCCAGGTAGGCTAGTTGAGAACACCTTTATTTAACCAGGTAGGCTAGTTGAGAACACCTTTATTTAACCAGGTAGGCTAGTTGAGAACACCTTTATTTAACCAGGTAGGCTAGTTGAGAACACCTTTATTTAACCAGGTAGGCTAGTTGAGAACACCTTTATTTAGCCAGGTAGGCTAGTTCAGAACACCTTTATTTAACCAGGTAGGCTAGTTGAGAACACCTTTATTTAACCTGGTAGGCTAGTTGAGAACACCTTTATTTAACCAGGTAGGCTAGTTGAGAACACCTTTATTTAACCAGGTAGGCTAGGTCAGAACACCTTTATTTAACCAGGTAGGCTAGTTGAGAACACCTTTATTTAACCAGGTAGGCTAGTTGAGAACACCTTTATTTAACCAGGTAGGCTAGTTGAGAACACCTTTATTTAACCAGGTCGGCTAGTTGAGAACACCTTTATTTAACCAGGTAGGCCAGTTGAGAACAACTTTATTTAACCAGGTAGGCTAGTTGAGAACACCTTTATTTAACCAGGTAGGCTAGTTGAGAACACCTTTATTTAACCAGGTAGGCTAGTTGAGAACAAGTTCTCATTTACAACTGCGACCTGGCCAAGATAAAGAAAAGCAGTGCGACACAAACAACAGAGTTACACATAGAATAAACAAACCTGCGGTCAAGGCTAATGAGGATCCTAATAAATCGCGTCACACAGGGGTGTATGCTTTATGAGTTGAGGCTACGAAGCTTTCAAAGGGATCTGAGGCTCCAGTCGGGTGTCCACTGAGTGTTTCCCTCCCTGGATTACTTGTCTAATCATTTGTCCCCCTTCTCTCTGTCTGTCTCCTCTCTCTCTCTCCCCAGATGTGGTCAGCGGCTGTAGTAGGGAAGGGTGCAACGTGTCTGTCATGTAAAGGGATCTGCTCTGGATTTCTCCCCCATTCCTGGAGGTAATTTATCCCCAACTTTTAACACACACACACACACACACACACACAAGCAGTGGTGTAAAGCAGGATGGCTTCCTAAGATTTTCTAGTTCCCTTTAGTTCTCCCCTAACGGTTCTGGAATGTTTTGCTCCATTTGCCTCGACTGCCTCGCTGCCGCCGATGGCCATAATGGAGTGTTTTTGTTTGGAGTTATATATATATAGCGGAAGATGAATGGTCCTGAAATGTTGTCCTTTTACCAAATGGCACCCTTTTCCTAGACTACTTCTGACCAGAGCCCCCCTAAAGGGCCGGGGAGGGGGAACCACTGTTTGCCCCCCCCCCCCCCCCTCCCCCGGGCAAACAGTGGTGCATTATATAGGCAACGGGGCTATTAGGCACTCAGCCACTGACTAATCAATGATATTCACACCGTTCTAAAGCTGACCAGAATCCACTGCTCCCATTCAACTCTTCCTAAGAAGTATTTTATCTGTTTCTTTTTTTTTTTTACTTTGGGACTAAACTACTTTTGCTAGTTGTTCAGCTGAACCAAACAAAAATAGGTTTTGTTTTATTGCTGTGGATATGGAGAGGTACTTCCTGTAGATCTTTTAGTTGGAAAACTTGAAGGATGAGTCCAGAATGCTTCTAATATCCCATAACTCTTTGCATGAATGAAGAAAATTCTAGACATGAATCAGTTTATTTTCCAAAGCTTGTGAATATGACTCGTTCTAACCTAGGTCTCCAACCGAGGCCGTGGTATTGAAATCCTACCCTATGTTCCGGAGCACTGCTGGTTTTCTGTTCTACTTGATAATAAATTGCACCCACCTGGTGTCCCAGGTATGAATCAGTCCCTGATTAGAGAGGAATCAACCACCTGGTGTCCCAGGTCTAAATCAGTCCCTGATTAGAGGGGAATCACCCACCTGGTGTCCCAGGTCTAAATCAGTCCCTGATTAGAGGGGAATCACCCACCTGGTGTCCCAGGTCTAAACCAGTCCCTGATTAGAGGGGAATCACCCACCTGGTGTCCCAGGTCTAAACCAGTCCCTGATTAGAGAGGAATCACCCACCTGGTGTCCCAGGTCTAAATCAGTCCCTGATTAGAGAGGAATCACCCACCTGGTGTCCCAGGTCTAAATCAGTCCCTGATTAGAGAGGAATCACCCACATGGTGTCCCAGGTCTAAATCAGTCCCTGATTAGAGAGGAATCACCCACCTGGTGTCCCAGGTCTAAATCAGTCCCTGATTAGAGGAACAAAAAAACAGATACATTGGAGGGATCAAGTAGATCCATAGGTCGCTGGTCCTTCGATCAGAACCAATCAGAACCGAGCACACACCCATCCATCACAAAGAGTGCAAGTGTTTTGTACAAGAATGTATGTTAGCTATTTTGTATCATCACCTGTTCTGCCCTGTTCTACTCTGCCCTGTTCTACTCTGCCCTGTTCTACTCTGCCCTGCCCTGTTCTACTCTGCCCTGTTCTACCCTGCCCTGTTCTACCCTGCCCTGCCCTGTTCTACCCTGCCCTGCCCTGTTCTACTCTGCCCTGCCCTACCCTGCCCTGTTCTACCCTGCCCTGCCCTGTTCTACCCTGCCCTGTTCTACCCTGCCCTGTTCTATCCTGCCCTGCCCTGTTCTACTCTGCCCTGCCCTACCCTGCCCTGTTCTACCCTGCCCTGCCCTGCTCTACTCTGCCCTGTTCTACTCTGCCCTGCCCTGTTCTACTCTGCCCTGTTCTACCCTGCCCTGTTCTACCCTGCCCTGCCCTGTTCTACTCTGCCCTGCCCTACCCTGCCCTGTTCTACTCTGCCCTGCCCTGTTCTACCCTGCCCTGCCCTGTTCTACCCTGCCCTGCCCTGTTCTACTCTGCCCTGCCCTGTTCTACTCTGCCCTGCCTTGTTCTACTCTGCCCTGCCCTGTTCTACTCTGCCCTGCCCTACCCTGCCCTACCCTGCCCTGCCCTGTTCTACTCTGCCCTGCCCTGTTCTACTCTGCCCTGCCCTGTTCTACTCTGCCCTGCCCTGTTCTACTCTGCCCTGTCCTGTTCTACTCTGCCCTGCCCTGTTCTACTCTGCCCTGCCCTGTTCTACTCTGCCCTGCCCTATTCTACTCTGCCCCGCCGTGTTCTGCCCTGCCCTGTTCTACTCTGCCCTGCCCTGTTCTACTCTGCCCTGTCCTGTTCTACTCTGCCCTGCCCTGTTCTACTCTGCCCTGTCCTGTTCTACTCTGCCCTGCCCTATTCTACTCTGCCCCGCCGTGTTCTGCCCTGTTCTATTCTACTCTGCCCTGATCGGTTCAGCCCCCCCCCCCCCCCCCCCCATCAGGAAAGCATGCAGGGTGTCCAGACCCTGGAGGATGACTTTACCTTTTCATATGACCTATTCTCTGCCTCCAGAAAAGCCTGTACCCAGTGTGGCTGCGGTGTGGAAGACCACGGTCACAGCTCAGACCTGGAGGACGATCACAAGATGGGTCGTCTCCTCGCCAACTCCAAATACGTCCACCTGACAGCCAAGGTGCTCTTTTTGATTTGATGCTTTTGAACATTTTCAAAACCACAATTCAGGTGGATTCACTGCATTTCATATCTTCAAGGAGATGAAGTTGTTCTGCATCCCTGGTAAAATACGTCTTCTGACGTCAATGGGACTTCATCAAATAAATAAATCATGTTATTTTATTGGATAGAATAGAGCAGGTCTGGGCAATTCCAGTCCTCGGGGGGGAGGGGGGTCTGATTGGTATCATCCACCGCCCATCCCTAGCAAACACACCTGATTTTTTTACTATTTGCATATTTAACTAAAGAACACGAATAGTTGATTTTTGGAGTTCGGTGTGTTGGCTGGGGCTGGGGGGGTAAAAAGTGACTGCAGTCAGTCCCCCCCCTTGAGGAGTTACCCAGGCCTGGAATAGAGACATGAAGGATATAGGAGAAAAAGCACAGGGGGTCGGCGTGGAACCCAGCTAAAACAGGATGTGTATTCTGGAGCCATCAGTTTAGACCCTCTGACCACCCGAAGGCCATAAATCCATTTCCGTTTCCGTTGTGTAACAGGTGAAGGGCATCCGAGTGTACAAACGGAACCGCATGGTCATCACCAACCCTGTGGTGTCCAGGAAGGACCCCACCTTCAACACCATCACCTACGACTGGGCCCCGCCAGGACTCACACAGAAACTGGTGAGGAGGGAGGGAGGGAGGGAGGGTCGGTCGGTCATCACCAACCCTGTGGTGTCCAGGAAGGACCCCACCTTCAACACCATCACCTACGACTGGGCCCCGCCAGGACTCACACAGAAACTGGTGAGGAGGGAGGGAGGGAGGGAGGGAGGGTCGGTCGGTCATCACCAACCCTGTGGTGTCCAGGAAGGACCCCACCTTCAACACCATCACCTACGACTGGGCCCCGCCAGGACTCACACAGAAACTGGTGAGGGGGAAGGAAGGAAGGAAGGAAGGAAGGAAGGAAGGAAGGAAGGAAGGAAGGAAGGAAGGAAGGAAGGAAGGAAGGAAGGAAGGGAGAGAGAGACCACTTTACCTGTTGGATTGAGTTAGTAAAAGTGTGTAGTTATACTGCATTGAGTTTAAATTCCATGGTGGAGGACAGAAGCCCGAGGACAGAAGCCCGAGGACAGAAGCCCGAGGACAGAAGCCCGAGGACAGAAGCCTGTCCCATTCTGGCGCTCGGGAAGGAAAGAGGAAACTGAAGCCACAGCAGCTGAAATTAAATAATCATTTCACGTCCCCCTGAGAGGGGGGGGGGGGGGTCACCCTGACACACAGTGGGCACACTTCCTGCATGTCAGCCGACGAAAGAACCACAAGGTTTATTTCCAGACCTTATGTCTTTCTGTCCTGCTAACGCGCTCCTCTCTGCTCTGACACGAGGCCTCAAGGGTCCCTGTGGACAAAAGGCCTGGTCGGACCTGGTCGAGCGCCTACATTTTTAAAGAGCTCCATTAAAGATTTGCTCTCTTCCAGATTAGGACCTGACTGTAACAGCAGTGAGCCTCAGCCAGAGGCAGCATTGAGGTGTGATGTCGTAGAGGTCAACACGGTTCCAGGCATTTCCCACCTTTAGTCAGTCAGAACTGGTCCGTCCACAGCCACCATCACCACAGAGCCGTATGTTTAGAGTTCGGCTCTTTTTAGATTTGTTTTCTTCTTATTCTAGTTATTCAGGTACATAGCATGTTTGTTTCTATTCCCCATTTAATGTTAATGGGGAGCTCAGTGGTGGATGAAGTACCCTGTTATATATATACACCATAAACTCAAGTATTTGATCAGTTAAGTTGGCTGATGTTGATCAACATTTCTCTGGCTAGCTAACGGAGAATGTAATCTAGCTAGCAAGATGCCTTAAAATTATCACCTCAAACTTTCCAAATGCCAGTTGTTTTTCGGGTTACAGCTCATGAAGTATGGTTCATCACCTTCTCACCCCCGGTCTCCGTGGTCAGGCATCTCACCTACCTCTCAGTTATCGTTCAGGGGACGCGCTGCTGTAAGTGACAAGCTGTCTTTCCAGAGCGAGCCCTGATGCTGTAACTAGCACATCGGTTGTCTCTTCTCTCTTCAGTCGTGTGCTGCGTTCTGTAATGTAAACTCAAAAATCAAATCAAATGTATTTTTATAGCCCTTCGTACATCAGCTGATATCTCAAAGTGCTGTACAGAAACCCAGCCTAAAACCCCAAACAGCAAGCAATGCAGGTGTAGAAGCACGGTGGCTAGGAAAAATCTCCCTAGAAAGGCCAAAACCTAGGAAGAAACCTAGAGAGGAACCAGGCTATGTGTGGTGGTCAGTCCTCTTCTGGCTGTGCCGGGTGGAGATTATAACAGAACATGGCCAAGATGTTCAAATGTTCATAAATGACCAGCATGGTCCAATAATAATAAGGCAGAACAGTTGAAACTGGAGCAGCAGCACGGCCAGGTGGACTGGGGACAGCAAGGAGTCATCATGTCAGGTAGTCAGTCCTGAGGCATGGTCCTAGGGCTCAGGTCCTCCGAGAGAGAGAAAGAAAGAGAATTAGAGAGAGCACACTTAAATTCACACAGGACACCGAATAAGACAGGAGAAGTACTCCAGATATAACAAACTGACCCTAGCCCCATTGGCTGAGCCTTGGATACAGCCAGTAGTGATCCAAACGCATCACTCGTTCGCTTACAGCCAAAGCCCCCCCCCCCCCCCCCTTCTCATGGGATCTACGCGAATGACAAAGATCACCTATTTTTTTTATTTAAAATGGCGAATGTCTGTCCCTGACAGATACCCTTACAAAAACTACTTAAGTAAAAAAATACTTTGAAGTACTACGTAAGTACTTTATACCACTGGGGAAGCGAACATGTTGTAGTGTCATGTTAATGGAGTTCTAACATGGATGCTATAGAATGTTGTAGTGTCATGTTAATGAGGTTCTAACATGGCTGTTATAGAATGTTGTAGTGTCATGTTAATGGAGTTCTAACATGGCTGTTATAGAATGTTGTAGTGTCATGTTAATGGGGTTCTAACATGGCTGCTATAGAATGTTGTAGTGTCATGTTAATGGGGTTCTAACATGGCTGCTATAGAATGTTGTAGTGTCATGTTAATGGAGTTCTAACATGGCTGTTATAGAATGTTGTAGTGTCATGTTAATGGGGTTCTAACATGGCTGTTGTAGAATGTTGTAGTGTCATGTTAATGGGGTTCTAACATGGCTGTTATAGAATGTTGTAGTGTCATGTTAATGTAGAAACCTTAATGTTCCACCTGTAGAATGGGCTGTGCATCACCTAGTCTGACCTACACAACAGAAAACTACATCGGATTGAGAGTTTCATTTCATCTGTTATATGATCTCAATGTAGTCTTTGCTTAGCATTTTTTTTCTGACACTGTACAGATGTATATTTCTGTTAGTGGTACAGTGAATATTAGTGGTCTCTCTATAAGAATACCTCAGTTGTATGATGCAGCGAGAAACAGGATCCAGCCTGCCTGCTAAAGCCTGTGTGTGTGTGTGTGGGCCTCTCCTGCCTGTCTCCCTCATGCTCTTAAAGCCAGGGCTGGCTTCATCAGGACACACTAATGACAGGCATGAGTGATGAGCTTTACCCCAGGATTGTAGAGTGGTGAGCTTTACCCCAGGATTGTAGAGTGTGAGGCAGACAGAGAGTGGTGAGCAGAGCTTACCCCTTAAAGAGCGCTGTAGCCCACCCTATCCATCCTAGATGTGCTTACAAAGAAAACCTCAGTCACATTGGGTTTTCTGACAGACGTTTACTATTTACAGAGGCTGTTAGGAATGTGTTTGACATCTGTTATTAGGGGAGAGATGAAGGATGATTGGCTGTTTTGAGAGACTAGCTAGATACGTTTTTGTTAGAGATGGAGAGAAGAGGAACAGAGTGGCGTGCCAGGACACAGAGCGCTGACAGAAGAGAAGCAGGGTTGTCCTAGGTCACAGCTGTGGTTTGGTAGGCCCAATAGTCGTGGTGGTTGGCTTGATTAGGGAGGTAGGGATGGAAGGCTCTGCTAGCGAGGCAACATTGTGTTGACAGCAGCCTGAAGGCTGAAGGAGAGAGTGATGGTCCCCCAGCTCTCTCACAGCACTGTGAGGGTTAGCTGATTGGCCAGCACTGTGGAACCGCTCTGGAATGTGTGTGTGTGTGCGTGCCCCCCCCCCCCCCCCCCCCCCCCCAATAAATAAAAATGTCTGCCAAGAGGTTTTATTTGTCTTAACGCTAGTTAGACTGCTCTTAAAGTGGTGGTGTTAAACATCACCATAAAGGCTGCTCTGTTAATAACAACGAGTCAGTGTTGCAGCGTGGGTAATGCGGTCTGCTGCGGTGTGGGTGTGTATGGGGCAGCACAGGGAGATGGGCCTCGGAGAACTACAGTGTGAATGGACCTCTCTGTGCTCTGTTCCCTAACAGGGACCCTGTCGATTAGAGCAGTGGTTCCCAACCAGGGGTAATAGGGACCCCTGGGGGCACTTGGTCTAGCCACAGGGGGTAAAATGCACACGAAGGGGGGGCGGGGGGGGGGGGGGGGGGGGTAGTAGTAATCTAGGCAGAGCAAAATTCAGTTGAGAGCAAAATTCAGTTGGAGGTACAGTAACTGATTTTAAAGGTTAGGAACCACTGAACTAGAGGTTGTGTTTCTCCACTACCGGGAATGGGGGAACACGCCGCGGTTGTCTCCCATATGGCCCTGGTCTAAAGTCGTTCACCACCTAGGGAATAGGGTGCTGTTTAGGTGCCGCTGTAGGGTGTAGCGCAGTTCCCTTTTTTAAAAGGCTTTTCTCATGTTAAAGGAACCAATCTCCGGTCCCAAAGCCACTTGTAGCTGCTGCTGACTATACAGTCCTTATTTTTAACAAACAGAACCAATCAAAGATGAAACTCTATCGTTTAGCTGAAGCAAAATACTTAAGTATTTTACCCAGCTCCTAAAAGTAACACAAATACTTGTCTGGACATGTTAGATCTGGGGCTATTGTTGCTGGTGCAACTCAATATTAGGAAGGTGTTTCTACTAATGTTTGGCATACTCAGTGTATATCTTGTAAAGCGACGGGAGGGGGGGGGGGGGGGGGATTTGTTCATTTGAATTTCATGATTTTGTTTTATTATTTAAACGTGGAACATGAATTGCATCATTCAAGTCGGGAGTGTGTCCCAAAAGTGATGAATTAATAGAGCCCCTCAGAGCGAGTTGATATGAGCGAGGGGGTGGTTTAGGATTTACGGCCTCTCTCTCTCTTCTTACTCCCTCTTTCTGTCCTCTCTCCGTCCCTACCTGTGTCTGTCTCTCTTCTTACTCCCTCTTTCGGTCTTCACTCCTCTTTCTGTCCCTACCTCTGTCTCTCTCTCTTCTTACTCCCTCTTTCTGTCCTCTCTCCATCCCTACCTATGTCGCTCTCGCTCTCTCTCGCCCTCTGTCGCCCTCTCTCGCCCTCTCTCGCTCTCTCTCGCCCTCTCTCGCCCTCTCTCGCTCTCTCCTTTCCAGGCCATGCTGTATATGGAGTTGCTCCCAGAAGAAAAGCGTCCTGTAGCAGGGACTGAGGGAGCGATGTACCGGCGCAGGCAGCTGATGAGACAGCTGCCTGTCTACGACCAGGACCCCTCCCAGTGCCACGGGCCACTACCAGAGGATCAGGTTAGATTTGATTTGATTCACTATTTTGGGATTTGTCCACATGATAGTTTGATAGTGTGCTCCATCACTTCAGTTAGGTTCTTAGTCTCAAACCTCACACACCCGAAACAAACGCGATTTGATATGAAGAACCTTTTTAAAGAGCATTATTAACCCATTATGTATTTTAACATACATTTGACATTCATTTAGTTTAATTAATAAATAATTAATTACGGTCTATAAGGTGTATATTCCATCCTCAACTATGATTTAATGAATGTAATGTTTGTTACTGACAGAACATTTATTTCCCATCTTTGGTCTTGTTCCTTCCACCAGCTCCAGGCCATGTCTGTCTTCATGAAGCGCTTCAAAGAGGAGGCTCTAGGAGTAGGGGAGGTGGCGCTGCCTGGGGAGGGAGGCGCTAACCCTCCGCCCGTCGTCAAAGGAGAAAAGCAGAAGGACGGAACTGGGAATGGGCAGGCCACCAATGTCCAGCCAGACCCTGTTGATACTCCTACCACCAATGGGACTGGCTGCTGTAAAATTGAATATGTAAGTCATGGTGTCATTGTAACTACAATATTTACAGGAAGGTTTGCTTTAGCTTGCCTGACGTGTCAGATGGGCGGGTTTTGCAGTTTTTGGGAGTAACTATTCGATTGGTTCCATTAAGCACAGATTAAGTTTTTGATTTCTAATAGTACTTGAACCCAGGTCTGTTTTGACCCCGTCTCTCACCTATCCTCAGGCTCTGCCTGCTCTAAAGAGGTGGCCTCCTACGCCACTCCAAACCCTTTCAAGCCTTAGGCTACTTTACGTTTCTCTTTCACTACTCCATTCCTTACTTTTATCTCAGCACCCCTGGACTCTGAAGGAGAGATGTTTTCCTACAAGAATAATTAGATTTTTTTTTAAATTATTTTTTTTACAGAAAATGTATATCTTTGTTTTGACATTCATATTACAAATGCTTAGTTCTCTTCACGTTTTAATTATGTTGAACCATAAAGTTGACATATAGGAGTTAAGATTAGATTGAATGGTGGGTTGGTTGCTGTGGGTGAAAATACAGCACTTGAAGGAAGAGGACATTAGAAACATACGTATACAGTTGAAGTCAGAAGTTTACATACACCTTAGCCAAATACATTTAACCTCAGTTTTTCACAATTCCTGACATTTAATCATATTAAAAATTCCCTGTCTTAGGTCTGTTAGGATCACCACTTTATTTTCAGAATATGAAATGTTAGAGTAATAGTAGAGATTTATTTCAGCTTGTATTTCTTTCATCACATTCCCAGTGGGTCAGAAGTTTACATACACTCAATTAGTATTTGGTAGCATTGCCTTTAAATTGTGTAACTTGGGTCAAATGTTTCTGGTAGCCTTCCACAAGCTTCCCACAATAAGTTGGGTAAATTCTGGCCCATTCCTCCTGACAGAACTGGTGTAACTAAGTCACGTTTGTAGGCCTCCTTGCTCGCACACGCTTTTTCAGTTCTGCCCACACATTTTCTATGGGATTGAGGTCAGGGCGTTCTGATGGCCACTCCGATACCTTGACTTTGTTGTCCTAAAGCCATTTTGCCACAACTTTGGAAGTATGCTTGAGGTCATTGTCCATTTGGAAGACCCATTTGCGACCAAGCTTCAACTTCCTGACTGATGACTGATGTCTTGAGATGTTGCTTCAATATATCCACATAATTTTCCAACCTTATGATGCCATCTATTTTGTGAAGTGCACCAGTCCCTCCTGCAGCAAAGCACCCCCACAACATGATGCTGCCACCCCATGCTTCATGGTTGGGATGGTGTTCTTCGGCTTGCAAGCCCTCCCCTTTTTTCCTCCAAACATAATGATGGTCATTATGGCCAAACAGTTCTATTATTGTTTCATCAGACCACAGGACATTTCTCAAAAAAGTACGATCTTTGTCTCCATATGTAGTTGCAAACCGTAGTCTGGCTTTTTTTCTGGACGTTTGAGCAGTGGTTTCTTCCTTGCTGAGCAGTCTTTCAAGTTATGTTGATATAGGACTCGTTTTACTGTGGATATAGATACTTTTGTACCTGTTTCCTCCAGCATCTTCACAAAGTCCTTTGCTGCTGTTCTGGGATTGATGTGCACTTTTCGCACCAAAGTACATTCATCTCTAGGAGACAGAATGCGTCTCCTTCCTGAGCAGTATGACTGCTGCATGGTCCCATGGTGTTTATACTTGTGTACTATTGTTTGTACAGATGAACGTGGTACCTTCAGGCATTTGGAAATTGCTCCCAATGATGAACCAGACTGGTGGAGGTCTGCAGTTTTTTTCTGAGGTCTTGGCTGATTTCTTTTGATTTTCCCATGATGTCAAGCAAAGAGGCACTGAGTTTGAAGGTAGGCCTTGAAATACATCCACAGGTACACCTCCATTTGACTCACATGATGTAAATTAGCCAATCAGAAACTTCTAAAGCCATGACATAATGTCGGGAAGTTTCAAAGCTGTTTAAAGGCACTGTCAACTTAGTGTATGTAAACGTCTGACCCCCTGCAATTGTGACACAGTGAAATAATCTTTCTGTAAGCAATTGTTGGAAAAATGACTTATGTAATGCTCAAAGTAGATGTCCTCACCGAACTGCCAAAACTATAGATTGTTAACAAGAAATTTGTGAAGTGGTTGAAAAACAAGTTTTAATTTCGCCAACCTAAGTATGTAAACTTCCGACTTCAACTGTTTGTCTTTAACTCCAGGTAATGTAGATGTAGTGTATTTTTCTCCTGACTGGTATGAACTAGACATTTTCCCTCGTCAGATTCTGTTGCTGTTACTGCACACACAGCTTGCTAGCAGTTTCCTATTGGGTAGATAGTAAGGCTAAGGTGAAGTTGGGGAAAAACGGGGCCTGGAGTGTTTGTAGGATATATATATATATATATATATATATATATATATGCATGTATGTATGTATGTGGAGGCTATATACAGGGTGTTACGGTACAGAGTCAATGTGGAGGCTATATACAGGGTGTTACGGTACAGAGTCAATGTGGAGGCTATATACAGGGTGTACCAGTACAGAGTCAATGTGGAGGCTATATACAGGGTATATATATACCTTCCTCTCAAGTTCTTGGCTCTTTCCAGAACAGTTACATTTTCCTTGAATCTCAGGAACTTGAGCATCCTGCCTGACTGGTTGCATCACTGCCTGGTATGGCAAACTGCTCGGCCTCCGACCGCAAGGCACTATAGAGGGTAGTGCATACGGCCCAGTACATCACTGAAGAGGGTCTGGACCTAAAGAAGATATTTAAGTCATTAAGAGAACATCTGTTCTGTATGTGAATCCATGATAATGAGAGAAATCTGATTTTCTTCCAATCGAGGAGGAACAACATGGTTGTGGACGGAATTGCAGAATCTCCACACGAGACCTGGACAGAGTCTGAGGACAAAATGAGTAACTGAAGATGGACCACAGGAAGTTTGAGGTGGAGCGCACCCACAGAACTGAAAAACCCACCACTGGCCCAAGTGACAGGCCCAGGCACTTGGTGGTCAAGTTCCTGAGATTCAAGGAAAATGTAACTGTTCTGGAAAGAGCCAAGAACTTGAGAGGAAGGTATATATTCCTCTACTAGAACTATCCTGAAGCTGTGCGCCAGAAGAGGAAAGAACTGATCCCAGCCATGAAAGCTGCCAGAACTGAAAAACCCACCACCAGCAACGTTGCTGTTGCTGTATATATTCAGAGCCATATCCCTGTACATACGCTATGACGGGCTCATTGTCCACCCTCCCATCCAAAAGCCTGGAAGGGATGAGGGAGCCAAGGCTATGCGTTTGTAGCTTCTACCCTGCAACACACACACTTATTTACTTAATGGACTGCTGAATGTATATATTGTGGCAGACCAGGGGGTTTGGTCAAGACGTTTACCCAGATCAGACACGGACAGAGAAGGATTAGTTTCAAGGGTGTTTATTTAAATAATAGTTATAAAAGAAAAGGTCTCCCCCATGAGACCCTCTCTGGGATACCGTCTTCTGGCCTCCGGGTCTTGCTGTATCCCCCATGAGACCCTCTCCGGGATACCGTCTTCTGGCCTCCGGGTCTTGCTGTATCCCCCATGAGACCCTCTCCGGGATACCGTCTTCTGGCCTCCAGGTCTTGCTGTATCCCCCATGAGACCCTCTCCGGGATACCGTCTTCTGGCCTCCGGGTCTTGCTGTATCCCCCATGAGACCCTCTCCGGGATACCGTCTTCTGGCCTCCGGGTCTTGCTGTATCCCCCATGAGACCCTCTCCGGGATACCGTCTTCTGGCCTCCGGGTCTTGCTGTATCCCCCATGAGACCCTCTCTGGGATACCGTCTTCTGGCCTCCGGGTCTTGCTGTATCCCCCATGAGACCCTCTCCGGGATACCGTCTTCTGGCCTCCGGGTCTTGCTGTATCCCCCATGAGACCCTCTCTGGGATACCGTCTTCTGGCCTCCGGGTCTTGCTGTATCCCCCATGAGACACTCTCTGGGATACCGTCTTCTGGCCTCCGGGTCTTGCTGTATCCCCCATGAGACCCTCTCTGGGATACCGTCTTCTGGCCTCCGGGTCTTGCTGTATCCCCCATGAGACCCTCTCCGGGATACCGTCTTCTGGCCTCCGGGTCTTGCTGTATCCCCCATGAGACCCTCTCCGGGATACCGTCTTCTGGCCTATGGGTCTTGCTGTATCCTGTTTGGCACACACACTCAAATTCCCTCGTTTCCGCTCAGGCACTGTCTCCAACTACACAGAAGTCACCTTACTTCCCCCAGTCCCCTTGTGTGCTGCCCTTCTGGCAGCTTTATGGGCCTTGCACAGCTGGTGAGCAATCAGCCCTTGATTACTCACCAACTCCCCAATCAGCCCCAATTAGTCATGGCTGGGGAGCCCGTCGAGACCTGGCACGTTGAGCAGATGGAGCCATCGCCTCGTGATGTACACTCCATCTGCTACCAGGCCTTGACGAGTCTACCCCTGGTGGCTGACCTGCTGTATGCCACAAAATATATTATCTTGCTTTGTTTACTCTTTTCCATATTATGTCTATCTCTGATAAGCTGCCCAGGAAGGGCTGAAAATAGGCCAGTTAATGAAATCAATAACTTGCTAACATCTTAATACAGTGGCTTGCGAAAGTATTCACCCCCTTGGCGTTTTTCCTATTTTGTTGCCATACAACCTGAAATTAAAATTGATTTTTGGTGGGGTTTGTATCATTTGATTTACACAACATGCCTACCACTTTGAAGATATAAAATAAAACGTTTCTCTACAATAAAAATCTTTATTGTGAAACAAACAAGAAATAAAAATAAAAAAAACAGAACTTGAACATGCATAACTATTCACCCTACTTTGTAGAGACGCATTTTGCAGCAATTACAGCTGCATGTCTCTTGGGGTATGTCTCTAAGTTTGGCACATTTAGCCACTGGGATTTTTGCCCATTTCTTCAAGGCAAAACTGCTCCAGCTCCTTCAAGTTCCACTGGTGTACAGCAATCTTTGTCATACCACAGATTCTCAATTGGATTGAGGTCTGGGCATTGACTAGGCCATTCCAAGACATTTAAATGTTTCCACTTAAACCGCCCGAGTGTTTCTTTTAGCAGGATGCTTAGGGTCATTGTCCTGCTGGAAGTTGAACCTCTGTCCCAGTCTCAAATCTCTGGAAGACTGAAACAACAGGTTTCCCTCAATGTCCCTGTATTTAGCGCCATTCATCAGTTTCCCAGTCCCTGCCGATGGAAAAAGATCCCCACAGCATGATGCTGCCATGGAGATGGTGTTCTCGGGGTGATGAGAGGTGTTGGCTTTGCGCCAGACAGCGTTTTCCTTGATGGCCAAAAAGCTACATTTTAGTCTCATCTGACCAGAGTACCTTCTTCTATATGTTTGGGGAGTCTCCCACATGCCTTCTGGCGAACAGCAAACTTTTTTTTATTTTTTTTTTTAAGCAATGGCTTTTTTTTCTGGCCACTCTTATGTAAAGCCCAGCTCTGGAGTGTGTGCATTAAAGTGGTCCTATGGACAGATATTCCAATCTCCGCTGTGGAGCTTTGCAGCTCCTTCAGGGTTATCTTTGGTCTCTTTGTTGCCTCTGATTAATGCCCTTCTTGCCTGGTCTGTGAGTTTTGTTGGGCGGCCCTGTCTTGGCAGGTTTGTTGTGCAATATTCTTTCAATGTTTTAACAATGGATTTAATTGTGCTCTGTGGGATGTTCAAAGTTTCTGATATTTTTTTTATAACCCAATCTGTACTTCTCCGCAACTTTATCATTGACCTGTTTGGGGAGCTCCTTGGTCTTCATGGTGCCCCTTGCTTAGTGGTGGTGCCCCTTGCTTAGTGGTGTTGCAGATTCCGGGGCATTTCAGAACATATACTGAGATCATGTGACATTTAGAACTTTGTTCTAAAGCTATATCTGAACCCATTGGATGCAGTGATCACAATATAGTGGCTATATCCAGGAAAGCCTGTAATCAATCCCACAAATGCTGATGCTCCAGATACTCAACTAGTCTATAGAAGGTCAGTTTTATTGCTTTTTTAAATCAGGACAACAGTTTTCAATTTTGCTAACATAATTGCAAAAGTGTTTTCTAATGATCAATTAGACTTTTTAAAATGATAAACTTTGATTAGCGAACACAACGTGTCATTGGAACACAGGAGCGATGGTTGCTGATAAAGGGCCTGTGTACGCCTATGCAAATATTCCATAGAAAATCTGCCGTTTCCAGCTACAACAGTCATTTACAACATTACCAATGTCTCCACTGTGTTTGTGATCAATTTGATGTTAATTTAATGGACAAAAAAAAAAACAAGGACATTTCTAAGTGACCCCAGACTTTTGAACGGTGTGTGAGACAACACTACATAAATAGACCCAGGACAACGACAAAGCATCTCAGAAACACATGACAACACAGCATGGTAGCAACATAACAACAATACATCCTATCACACACACACCTACTCATTCAAGGGGTATTGCCAACCATGTTGGAGGTACATTTTAAACAATCAAAGTTTTGTTATCGATTTAACATGAGATGGCAGCAGCTTTCCACCAAAGTGTTTGTGTCCTGGGTGACCTACTGGTGATACTGTTGCGTTATCCTCTGCACGGTTGTTGTTGAAGTTCACCAGTCACTCACTGCAAGTCCCCATGCTTCAGGTGTAACCTGTGCTTGCTTGGGCCACCTGTCATTAGATCATTCTCCTTGTATTACTGAGGAGAGTAATATAGCCGGGCGTGTTCTACTGATGCTGAAATGCAAATTCCATTAATATAGAATGGATACCCGCAATCAGTCACACACCTGGCTAACTTGATGGGTCATGTAATCATCTGGTGAAGTGGAGTCTTTTGTTTAGACTTGTAGCTAGCAACTAGCTAAACAATGAACCATAATCCCAATCCATAGAGCATTAGCAATACAAACCGGTTGTCATAACTTTAGCTGGCTAATCAAATAGGTTAAATGTTAGCTAGCAATGCAAATGGATTTCTGAGATACTATTACTACACAGATCATACATGTAATTTTAGCTAGAGAGACAGCCATCTAATGTCAGCTGGCTAGCTAACCATTAAGCTTTAACTTGCAATGAAAAAATAACTTTCTGACAAAATTCAGAAACATATGTTACGTTCCCCAGTTTCTGTTGTAGTTCGTGTATTTGCATGTGTTTATTTCAGGAAATGGCTTCCTGAAATCCCTCAAGCAGCTGATTGGTCAACTCCATGGCTAATTGGAGAGCTGACCCCGCCCCCTCGTCAAGACGCAGCTGTCTCCAATTACCCATTCCTTCTGAAGCTATATAAAAGCCTGTTCAGGAGAGAGATCATTGCTGGGAAGTCATTGCTGAGAGATTGAATGTGAGGGAGATTCATTGCTGAGAGATTGAATGTGAGGGAGGTCAGTGCTGAGAGATTGAATGTGAGGGAGGTCAGTGCTGAGAGATTGAATGTGAGGGAGGTCATTGCAGAGAGATTGAATGTGAGGGAGGTCAGTGCAGAGAGATTGAATGTGAGGGAAGTCATTGCAGAGAGATTGAATGTGAGGGAAGTCATTGCAGAGAGATTGAATGTGAGGGAGGTCAGTGCAGAGAGATTGAATGTGAGGGAAGTCATTGCAGAGAGATTGAATGTGAGGGAAGTCATTGCAGAGAGACTGAATGTGAGGGAGGTCAGTGCAGAGAGATTGAATGTGAGGGAAGTCATTGCAGAGAGATTGAATGTGAGGGAGGTCAGTGCTGAGAGATTGAATGTGAGGGAGGTCAGTGCTGAGAGATTGAATGTGAGGGAGGTCAGTGCAGAGAGATTGAATGTGAGGGAGGTCAGTGCAGAGAGATTGAATGTGAGGGAAGTCATTGCAGAGAGATTGAATGTGAGGGAGGTCAGTGCAGAGAGATTGAATGTGAGGGAAGTCATTGCAGAGAGATTGAATGTGAGGGAGGTCAGTGCTGAGAGATTGAATGTGAGGGAAGTCATTGCAGAGAGATTGAATGTGAGGGAGGTCAGTGCAGAGAGATTGAATGTGAGGGAGGTCATTGCAGAGAGATTGAATGTGAGGGAGGTCAGTGCAGAGAGATTGAATGTGAGGGAGGTCATTGCAGAGAGATTGAATGTGAGGGAGGTCAGTGCTGAGAGATTGAATGTGAGGGAGGTCAGTGCAGAGAGAGGAGGCTGATGGCTGTGGATAATTTACTGTGTTAGTTGTTGGTAGCAGTTGGTATGTTCTGTGAGTTTGTTGCTCAGGTAGAGCTTATTTGATGTCCTTTTGTTTCTTAGTTTGTTTGGGAAATGATTTGTTCCCAGGGGGGAAGGGGAAGGCACCTAGGGAGTGCTTAGGCAAGAGGCCTGTGGGCATACATATACCTGCAGTATATTCACTGTCTAGGCACAATAGGTAAGACCTGGGCGGACCACCTCCTGTATTTTGGTTAGGGCACCAGGTGGTGCTAAATTAGGTAAGTAGTGGGTAGGCAGGTAAGATGGGAGAGGGGGGGCTTTGAGATTTACTTTCTTTGCTTTGGTTCCGTCCAGCCCCTTTTCCCCATAATACCGTGTACAGGAATAAAGTCCTTGTAAAACGGTACCACATTCTGCCTGTTGTCATCCTTACTCACCCCTACAGTCCATACCTCTTTCACTTCACGGAGAGTTGAGTTGTAGCAGGGTGTTGCGTTCCCTCTTCATAGAGGTGTGCCTAACAACTTATAATATCTGAAACTGTATCTAGACTCTTACCTGTATACATGGATGAACGCTTCACGGCAGACCGGAACCCCTTTCATTAAATAAGCTGTCCTGTGCTGTTGTGTCAAGTCACTCCGGTTCACACTGACCGCGTGCAGAAAGTAGTCCGTCACAACTTTCTCCCACTGATCTTTGTCGATAGCGCCTGATAAATTCAGGGCAGCGACGTTATTGAGAGCAGTAGCAACACATTTGCAGTTCTCCATGGCTAATGTTTTTTTATATATTTTGAAAAAAAAAAAAAAACTGCAGTAGAAATGAATACAATTTGATAATGAATCGGGTTGGACATGGCGAGAGGAGATGCTTTTCGGAATGGTCTGCCGTGTAGCATCATTTGTATATAAAATTAACTGCTCGTTATGTGCATTTGTCACATGCGCCGAATACAACAGGTGTTGTACATTACAGTGAAACGCTTACTTACAAGCCCTTAACCAACAAGATGTTATTAAGAAGTTTTCAGATAAAAAAATTAATTAAAAGTTAAATAATTAAACTGCAACCATAAAATAACAATTGAGGCTATATACAGGAGTCGATGTGCGGGGGCACTGGTTGTTGCCGGTCTCAGCCAATCATGGCTAGCGGGAAGGTTCCTATCTTTTTTTTTTTTTTTTTTTGTGGCTAAACCAACTAGGCTCATAATTTAACAAGTTTATTCATATTTACAGATGACATACACATTTGTTAAGGCACATGAAAGATCAAATGTTCCAGAAGGCATTTCTGCCAAAAAAAAAGCATTTGGATAAAGCAAAATAAACGTTAAAATGCCTCATGTGAAGTCGTGACTTGCGACATACGCCTAGTTTCCTGAAACTAGTCACTTTTTTTAAATTTATTTTTTATATAGACAGGTGTTTGCCTTCCCAAATCACGTCCAATAAATTGAATTTACCACAGGTGAACTGTGGAAACAGGATGCACCTGAGCTCAATTTAGAGTGTCATAGCAAAGGGTCTGAATACTTACGTAAACAAGGTATTTCTGTCTTTGTAATTTGCAAAAAAATGTCAACCTGTTTTTGTGTGTGTGTGTGTGTGGATATGGAAAAAAAATAGTCATCAAGGCTTTAATGTAACAAAGTGGAAAAAGTCAAGGTGTCTGAATACTTTCTGAATGCATCGTATGTAGTTTTATCCTGGAGCTGTTCTGGTCCATTAATGTTCTGTGTTATGTCATGTTCTGTGTTGGACCCCAGGAAGAGTAGCTTCTGTTTAAGCAACAGCTAATGGGGATCCTAATAAAATAGCCAATACCAAATAGACGTTATAAAACAATGTCTATCAAGCCTTTTCAGAGTGACAGTTATACTATAGTCTAGGATTATGACAAGATAGATATAGATGTTTTTTTTTTTTTTTTTTCCGGTTAATTTTGTATTGTGGACAATCATTTTGGTAAAAGCACAGCACATACAGCAAATGTATGCAAGTCGTTCACATCTGAAACAGTCATGAGACACGCTGTCTTCTAGCGTTGTTGTCAGATGAAAACATCTGATCTCCAAACCAGAACAGTTTTACACGTAGTTACTGGTTTTTTTTCTTCAATCCACCCGACAGTGACGATGGGAAAAACCCAGGTAGGATTCTTGAACTCATAAGAAGGAAGCGGTGAATGGGTTGTCTTCACACACTGAGGTCCAAATGGTTCCCTTTATAATACACTACTTTTGACCAGGGCCCACTTGGCTCTTTGACCAGGGCCCACTTGGCTCTTTGACCAGGGCCCACAGGGCTCTTTGACCAGGGCCCATTTGTCTCTTTGACCAGGGCCCACTGGGCTCTTTGACCAGGGCCCATTTGGCTCTTTGACCAGGGCCCACAGGGCTCTTTGACCAGGGCCCATTTGTCTCTTTGACCAGGGCCCACTGGGCTCTTTGACCAGGGCCCACTGGGATCTTTGACCAGGGCCCATTTGGCTCTTTGACCAGGGCCCACAGGGCTCTTTGACCAGGGCCCACTTGTCTCTTTGACCAGGGCCCATTTGTCTCTTTGACCAGGGCCCATTTGGCTCTTTGACCAGGGCCCACAGGGCTCTTTGACCAGGGCCCATTTGTCTCTTTGACCAGGGCCCACTGGGCTCTTTGACCAGGGCCCACTGTCTCTTTGACCAGGGCCCACTTGGCTCTTTGACCAGGGCCCACTGTCTCTTTGACCAGGGCCCACTTGGCTCTTTGACCAGGGCCCACTTGTCTCTTTGACCAGGGCCCACAGGGCTCTTTGACCAGGGCCCATTTGTCTCTTTGACCAGGGCCCACTGGGCTCTTTGACCAGGGCCCACTGGGCTCTTTGACCAGGGCCCATTTGGCTCTTTGACCAGGGCCCACAGGGCTCTTTGACCAGGGCCCACTTGTCTCTTTGACCAGGGCCCACTGGGCTCTTTGACCAGGGCCCATTTGTCTCTTTGACCAGGGCCCATTTGGCTCTTTGACCAGGGCCCACAGGGCTCTTTGACCAGGGCCCATTTGTCTCTTTGACCAGGGCCCACTGGGCTCTTTGACCAGGGCCCACTGTCTCTTTGACCAGGGCCCACTTGGCTCTTTGACCAGGGCCCACTGTCTCTTTGACCAGGGCCCACTTGGCTCTTTGACCAGGGCCCACTTGTCTCTTTGACCAGGGCCCACTTGTCTCTTTGACCAGGGCCCACTGGGCTCTTTGACCAGGGCCCACTTGTCTCTTTGACCAGGGCCCACTTGGCTCTTTGACCAGGGCCCATTTGTCTCTTTGACCAGGGCCCACTGGGCTCTTTGACCAGGGCCCACTGGGCTCTTTGACCAGGGCCCACTTGGCTCTTTGACCAGGGCCCACTTGGCTCTTTGACCAGGGCCCATTTGTCTCTTTGACCAGGGCCCACTGGGCTCTTTGACCAGGGCTCTTTGACCAGGGCCCACTTGGCTCTTTGACCAGGGCCCACTTGGCTCTTTGACCAGGGCCCACTTGTCTCTTTGACCAGGGCCCACTTGGCTCTTTGACCAGGGCCCATTTGTCTCTTTGACCAGGGCCCACTGGGCTCTTTGACCAGGGCCCACTGGGCTCTTTGACCAGGGCCCATGGGGCACATTTTGGGACACAACTTTGTAAGTGCCTGTAGGGCCCTTGTCTTTTCACCCTAGTCAGTGCGTTTGTGGATGGTGATAAAACCAAGGATTTATGACTCAGTGAGGCAGTCTGTGTTCAGCTGCTAAGGAAAGGACGTGTTTATGCTAAAATATCAACGGAATAAACCTTGCTGGCTACAAATGTCATACAAATGTGGGCGGAGGAGTTCTGTTCTCTCTCTGTCTTTGTCTCCATCTCTCTCTCTCTCTCTGTGTGTGTGTGTGCGCTCAAGTGTGGACAATCCTTTAGCTTCAGATGTTAGTCTCACTACAAAGTGACTGTACGTTGACATTGCTTTCAACTGATTGTCATTGTGGCTCCATCGAACGCTATATAAAAAAACTTCTATGTAGTACACAGGCCATCATTACGAGAGAGGACGACAGCAAACAGACGGAGAGCAGTATGAAAACGACTTTAAAGGCTGACTAAACATCTGCCTTTGATTGCTTGTATTATAACATGGATTGCACCATGTTTCGCGCTTGGCCTTAGTGCTGTGGTGATGTGGGCTTTGAGAGAGGACGATGCACGATCATCATGTTGTGTGGATTTGACAGTATACTGGCAAGTGGGTTATCCCCCCCCCCCACCCCCCATTCCTGTGGTGTCAGTTTGCTCAATGTAGTTGTTTTTGTCTCCCCCTGTTCCCTCTTATTCCACTCCCCCCCCCCCCCATTCTCCCTCGACTCTCCCCTCCTACAGCATTGCAGTGGTTGCGGGGAGCTCGCCCCCCTGGACAGTCCTGTGGTGTATGCAGAGTGGGCGGGCTACGACAAGCAGTGGCACCCGACCTGCTTCGTGTGTTCAGAGTGTGGAGAGGCTCTGGTGGATCTTGTGTACTACTGGAGGGAGGGAGAGCTGCTCTGTGGAAGACACTACTGCCAGAGGACCAGACCACGCTGTTCGGGATGTGATGAGGTGAGGGGGGGGGGGGACGGAGAGGAAGGGGGGCAGGAGGGGGGCGGAGTAGGGTACTCTGTGGAAGATGGTACTGCCAGAGGACCAGAACACGCTGTTCAGGGTCTGACGAGGTGAGGGGAGACTCATGGAAATAGGATGAACATTATTGTCCCAACGGGAAAATTGTCTTTGAGACACAGAACTGCTGTATACAAAATAGACTCTGTACAGTCGTGGCCAAAAGTTTTGAAGATGACACAAATATGTTTTTTCACAAAGTTTGCTGCTTCAGTGTCTTTAGATATCTTTGTCAGAAGTTACTACGGAACTATGAAGTATAATAACAAGCATTTTCTAAGTGTCAAATGCTTTTATTGACGATTACATGAAGTTGATACAAAGAGTCAATATTTGCAGTGTTGACCCTTCTTTTTTAAGACCTCTGCAATTCGCCCTGGCATGCTGTCAATTAACTTCTGGGCCACATCCTGACTGATGGCAGCCCATTCTTGAATTTGTGGGTTCTTGTTTGTTCACCCACCTAAGGTCTGGGGAGTTTCCTGGCCATGGAACCAAAATATTGATGTTTTGTTCCCCGAGCCACTTAGTTATCACTTTGCCTTATGGCAAGGTGCTCCATCATGCTGGAAAAGGCATTGTTCATCACCAAACTGTTCCTGGATGGTTGGGAGAAGTTGCTCTCGGAGGATGTGTTAGTGCCATTATTTATTCATGGCTGTGTTCTTAGGTAGAATTGTGAGTGAGCACACTCCCTTGGCTGAGAAGCAACCCCACACATTAATGGCCTCAGGATGCTTTACTGTTGGCATGACACAAGACTGATGGTAGCACTCACCTTGTCTTCTCCGGACAAGCTTTTTTTCTGGATGCCCCAAACAATCGGAAAGGGGATTCATCAGAGAAAATGACTTTACCCCAGTCCTCAGCAGTCCAATCCCTATACCTTATGCAGAATATCAGTCTGCCCCTGATGTTTTTCCTGGAGAGAAGTGGCTTCTTTGCTGCCCTTCTTGACACCAGGCCATCCTCCTAAAGTATTTGCCTCACTGTGTGTGCAGATGCACTCACACCTGCCTGCTGCCATTCCTGAGCAAGCTCTGTACTGGTGGTGCCCCTAAATAAACCATTTATCTGATCATCAAGAACTTCAAGGAGAGCGGTTCAATTGTTGTGAAGAAGGCTTCAGGGCGCCCAAGAAAGTCCAGCAAGCACCAGGACCGGCTCCTAAAGTTGATTCAGCTGTGGGATCGGTGCAATCTTACTGGCAGCAATATCCTTGCCTGTGAAGCCCTTTTTGTGCAAAGCAATGATGATGGCACATGTTCCTTGCAGGTAACCATGGTTGACAGAGGAAGAACAATGATTCCAAGCACTACCCTCGTTTTGAAGCTTCCAGTCTGTTATTTGAACTCAATCAGCTTGACAGAGTGATCTCCAGCCTTGTCCTCGTCAACACTCACACCTGTGTTAACGAGAGAACCACTGACATGATGTCAGCTGGTCCTTTTGTGGCAGGGCTGAAATGCAGTGGAAATGTTTTTTGGGGGATTCAGTTCATTTGCATGGCGAAGAGGGACTTTGCAATTAATTGCAATTCATCTGATCACTCTTCATAACATTCTGGAGTATATGCAAATTGCCATCATACAAACTGAGGCAGCAGACTTTGAAAATGTATATTTGTTTCATTCTCAACGTTTGGGCACGACTGTACATTACACACTAGACAAAATACATTAATTGAATGAGGGATCCCAGTGCTATTCATTCTGATTCTATGGGAGACGACCGCAGAAACTGCATCTCTGCAGTCCAGAAACTGCATCTCTGCAGTCCAGAAACGGCATCTCTGCAGTCCAGAAACGGCATCTCTGCAGTCCAGAAACGGCATCTCTGCAGTCCAGAAACTGCATCTCTGCAGTCCAGAAACTGCATCTCTGCAGTCCAGAAACTGCATCTCTGCAGTCCAGAAACGGCATCTCTGCAGTCCAGAAACGGCATCTCTGCAGTCCAGAAACGGCATCTCTGCAGTCCAGAAACGGCATCTCTGCAGTCCAGAAACGGCATCTCTGCAGTCCAGAAACGGCATCTCTGCAGTCCAGAAACGGCATCTCTGCAGTCCAGAAACGGCATCTCTGCAGTCCAGAAACGGCATCTCTGCAGTCCAGAAACGGCATCTCTGCAGTCCAGAAACGGCATCTCTGCAGCCCAGAAACTGCATCTCTGCAGTCCAGAAACGGCATCTCTGCAGTCCAGAAACGGCATCTCTGCAGTCCAGAAACGGCATCTCTGCAGCCCAGAAACGGCATCTCTGCAGCCCAGAAACTGCATCTCTGCAGTCCAGAAACGGCATCTCTGCAGTCCAGAAACGGCATCTCTGCAGCCCAGAAACTGCATCTCTGCAGTCCAGAAACGGCATCTCTGCAGTCCAGAAACGGCATCTCTGCAGTCCAGAAACGGCATCTCTGCAGTCCAGAAACGGCATCTCTGCAGTCCAGAAACGGCATCTCTGCAGTCCAGAAACGGCATCTCTGCAGTCCAGAAACGGCATCTCTGCAGTCCAGAAACGGCATCTCTGCAGTCCAGAAACGGCATCTCTGCAGTCCAGAAACGGCATCTCTGCAGTCCAGAAACGGCATCTCTGCAGTCAGATGCAGTATTTTGATCTGTTTTTTTGGTTCCCTAGAGAAACATTTGATCCAATAAAGAACCCTTAGGATGTGTGTATCTTTTCTCCTCTGGTTTGCAGCTGATCTTCTGTGAGGACTACAAGAAGGGGGGAGATGGCCAGGCGTGGCACCAGGACCATTACTGCTGCTGGCGGTGTGGCCAGAGTCTTGACAGCCCCTGTTCCTGTCCCCAAACACCCAGCCCCAAGCCTGTTTAGGCCCTCCACCACCCAGCCGTAACCAAGACCGCTTCTGACAGTTCCTGTCCCCAAACACCAAGACCAGTTTGACAGGCCCATGCTCTTTACACCAAACACCAAGACTGGTTTAAACTCCCCCTTTACCCACCCACCAGCAAAGCCATTACACCAAGGCTGGCCATCTTCTAGAGATAAAATCACATAATATGTATATGATAATGATGTCACTGAGCTAACCCTTCTCTCGGGGACCTACAGTACCCCTGCAGGATTTCCATTAATTTCCTTTTAAACCTTTAATAAAGTCCTCAGTGATTGGTTGTGAACTAAGGGCTCTTCCTTAGAGGCTGAAACGCATACATGACTAGTCATGGGTGCCATGTTAGAATGCAGTAACTAGCTTATATTGGCAGTATCAGGTAGTCATTAGGAAGGGCTGTCTCGGGAGGTTCACCACTATACATTATCCAGAAATACACTATATATATACAAATGTATGTGGACACCCCATTCAAATGAGTGGATTCGGCTATTTCAGCCACACCCATTGCTGACAGGTGTATAAGCACACAGCTATGCAATCTCCATAGACAAACATTGGCAGTAGAATCACCTTACTGAAGAGCTCAGTGACTTTCAATGTGGCAATGTCATAAGATGCCACCTTTCCAACAAGTCAGTTTGTAAAGTTTCTGCCCTGCTAAAGCAGGTCAATTGTAAGTGCTGTTATTGTGAAGTGGAAATGTCTAGGAGCAAAAACGGCTCAACCGCGAAGTGGTAGGCCACAAGCTCACAGAACAGGACCTCTGAAAATCGTCTGTCCTTGGTTGCTACACTCACTACCGAGTTCCAAACTGCCTCTTGTAGCAACGTCAGCACAATAACTGTTCGTCGGGAGCTTCATGAAATGGGTTTCCATGGCCGAGCAGCCGCACACAAGCATCACCATGAGCAATGCCAAGGGTCAGCTGTAGTGGTGTAAAGCTCACTGCCTTTGGACCCTGGAGCAATGGAAATGTGTTCTCTGGAGTGATGAATCACACTTCACCATCTGGCAGTCAGCCGGACGAATCTGGGTTTGGCGGAAGCCAGGAGAACGCTACCTGCCCGAATGCATAGTGCCAACTGTGTAGTCTGGGGTTGTTTTTCATGGTTCAAGCTTGGCCCCTAAATTTCTGGGAAGGGAAATCTAAATGCTACAGCATACAATGACATTCTAGATTCTGTTCTTCCTTTGATAACAGTTTGGGGAAGGCCCTTTCCTGTTTCAGCATGACAATGCCCAGTGCACAAAGCAAGGTCCATACAGAAATGGTTTGTTGAGATCGTGAGGAAGAACTTGACTGGCCTGCACAGAGCCCTGACCTCAACCCCATCAATCTCCTTTGGGGTGAATTGGAACAAGCCAGGTCTAATTGTCCAACATCAGTGGCCGACCTCACTAATGCTCTTATGGCTGAATGGAAGCAAGTCTCCACAGCATTGTTCCAACATCTAGTGGAAAGCCTTTCCAGAAGAGTGGAGGCTGTTATAGCAGCAATGTTCCAACATCTAGTGGAAAGCCTTCCCAGAAGAGTGGAGGCTGTTATAGCAGCAATGTTCCAACATCTAGTGGAAAGCCTTCCCAGAAGGGTGGAGGCTGTTATAGCAGTAAATGGGGGGGACAAACTCCATATTAATGCTCATGATTTTGGAATGAGATGTTTGACGAGCAGGTGTCCACATACTTCTGGTAGTGTTTCCTTGTTATGTGTGCTCTTCTCAGTGAGCCTCCGTCTATTGCACTCTAGTACTTTATGCACTGACTCAATGATTATCATCAACAGTCTCCACCTCCCTCATATTGCAGCAGGGTGGAAAATGTACCCAATGTTCATACTTGAGTAGAAGTGAAGATGCCTTAATAGAAAATGACTCAAGTAAACGTGAAAGTCATTCAATAAAATACTACTTGAATAAAAGTATTTGGGTTTTAAATATACTTAAGTATCACAAGTAAATGTAATTTATAAAATATACTTAAGTATCAAAAGTATAAATCATTTCAAATTCCTTATATAAAGCAGACCAGATGTTTTCTTGTTTAATTACAGAGAGCCAGGGGCAAACTCCAACATTCAGACATCATTTACAAAGGAAGCATTTGTGTTTAGTGATGTTCTCCTCCACATCAGAGGCAGTAGGGATGACCAGGGATGTTCTCTGTTTAGTGAGTCCTCCAGATCAGAGGCAGTAGGGAGGACCAGGGATGTTCTCCGTTTAGTGAGTCCTCCAGATCAGAGGCAGTAGGGATGACCAGGGATGTTCTCTGTTTAGTGAGTCCTCCAGATCAGAGGCAGTAGGGATGACCAGGCATGTTCTCTGTTTAGTGAGTCCTCCAGATCAGAGGCAGTAGGGATGACCAGGCATGTTCTCTGTTTAGTGAGTCCACCAGATCAGAGGCAGTAGGGAGGACCAGGGATGTTCTCCGTTTAGTGAGTCCTCCAGATCAGAGGCAGTAGGGATGACCAGGGATGTTCTCTGTTTAGTGAGTCCTCCAGATCAGAGGCAGTAGGGATGACCAGGCATGTTCTCTGTTTAGTTAGTCCTCCAGATCAGAGGCAGTAGGGATGACCAGGCATGTTCTCTTGATGATTGTGCGAAATAGAACATTTTCCTGTCCAGCTCAGCATTCAAAATGTAACGAGTACGTTTGGGTGTCAGGGGAAAATGTATGGAGTAAAAATTACATAATTTTACTTCACTACATTCCTAAAGAAAACAATGTAATTAAACAAAATATAACTAGGCAAGTCCAGTTAAGAACAAATTCTTATTTACAATGACGGCCTGTCCTGTAGTCCTGTTCTGAAGTCCTGGAGTCCTGTTCTGAAGTCCTGGAGTCCTGTTCTGAAGTCCTGGAGTCCTGTTCTGAAGTCCTGGAGTCCTGTCCTGGAGTCCTGTCCTGAAGTCCTTATTGGACCAGATTCACTACGCAGAGCATTGGATAAAAGTAGTGCACTATACACTGAGTATACGAAACATTAGGAACACTCAGGCCTGCTGTCTGTCTCCTATTCACATTGGGTTTGTCTGTCACAGTTGTAGATAAAAATGTATGTCTGCCTCTCAGTCATGAGGTTGTCCATTGTGTATCTTTATGACATGATGAAACCATTTTAAGAAGATGACAATGTTAGAGAAATAAAATGTTATTTTTTTGTAGAGCACCCTCCACTCTCGTGTAGTTTTACTTCCTTTTATAATGGTCCTAATGATCATTACAGTCCAGAGATGAAAGAAGGTCATTAGCCTGATGTGGGTCTATTTTTAAAGATCAAAGACACTTCCGCTCTGGTTCAGAAGTCAGTAAGTCTTGCCAGAGATGGTCTAAAATGTTCTAACAGGCTTTGTCTCGCTTGCCCTCTCATGTGCCTACGTTACACACACACACACACACACACACACAGCGGTTGTGGGTAGAGAATATAGAGTAGTTAGTAGACCTGGGATGACATAGACCTGGGATGATGTAGAGTAGTTAGTAGACCTGGGATGACGTAGACCTGGGATGATGTAGTTAGACCTGGGATGATGTAGACCTGGGATGATGTAGTGAGTAGACCTGGGATGATGTAGAGTAGTTGGTTAAACCTGGGATGACGTAGACCTGGGATGATGTAGAGTAGTTAGTAGACCTGGGATGATGTAGAGTAGTTAATAGATCTGGGATGATGTAGTTAGTTAGACTTGGGATGACGTAGACGTGGGATGATGTAGTTAGTTAGACCTGGGATGACGTAGACGTGGGATGATGTAGTTAGTTAGACCTGGGATGACGTAGACCTGGGATGATGTAGAGTAGTTAGTAGAGCTGGGATGATGTAGAGTAGTTAGTAGACCTGGGTTGATGTAGAGTAGTTAGTAGACCTGGGATGATGTAGTTAGTTAGACCTGGGATGACGTAGACGTGGGATGATGCAGTTAGTTAGACCTGGGATGACGTAGACCTGGGATGATGTAGAGTAGTTAGTAGACCTGGGATGATGTAGAGTAGTTAGTAGACCTGGGATGATGTAGACCTGGGATGATGTAGAGTAGTTAGTAGACCTGGGATGATGTAGACCTGGGATGATGTAGATTAGTTAATAGATCTGGGATGATGTAGTTAGTTAGACCTGGGATGACGTAGACCTGGGATGATGTAGAGTAGGTAGTAGACCTGGGATGATGTAGAGTAGGTAGTAGACCTGGGATGATGTAGAGTAGTTAATAGATCTGGGATGATGTAGTTAGTTAGACCTGGGATGATGTAGAGTAGTGAGTTAGACCTGGGATGACGTAGACCTGGGATGATGTAGAGTAGTTAGTAGACCTGGGATGATGTAGAGTAGTTAGTAGACCTGGGATGATGTAGAGTAGTTAATAGATCTGGGATGATGTAGTTAGTTAGACCTGGGATGACGTAGACGTGGGATGATGTAGTTAGTTAGACCTGGGATGACATAGACGTGGGATGATGTAGTTAGTTAGACCTGGGATGACGTAGACCTGGGATGATGCAGTTAGTTAGACCTGGGATGACGTAGACCTGGGATGATGTAGAGTAGTTAGTAGACCTGGGTTGATGTAGAGTAGTTAGTAGACCTGGGATGATGTAGTTAGTTAGACCTGGGATGACGTAGACGTGGGATGATGCAGTTAGTTAGACCTGGGATGACGTAGACCTGGGATGATGTAGAGTAGTTAGTAGACCTGGGATGATGTAGACCTGGGATGATGTAGAGTAGTTAGTAGACCTGGGATGATGTAGAGTAGTTAGTAGACCTGGGATGATGTAGACCTGGGATGATGTAGAGTAGTTAGTAGACCTGGGATGATGTAGACCTGGGATGATGTAGAGTAGTTAGTAGACCTGGGATGATGTAGACCTGGGATGATGTAGAGTAGTTAGTAGACCTGGGATGATGTAGACCTGGGATGATGTAGAGTAGTTAGTAGACCTGGGATGATGTAGACCTGGGATGATGTAGAGTAGTTAGTAGACCTGGGATGATGTAGACCTGGGATGATGTAGAGTAGTTAGTAGACCTGGGATGATGTAGAGTAGTTAGTAGACCTGGGATGATGTAGACCTGGGATGATGTAGAGTAGTTAGTAGACCTGGGATGATGTAGACCTGGGATGATGTAGAGTAGTTAGTAGACCTGGGATGATGTAGACCTGGGATGATGTAGAGTAGTTAGTAGACCTGGGATGATGTAGACCTGGGATGATGTAGAGTAGTTAGTAGACCTGGGATGATGTAGACCTGGGATGATGTAGAGTAGTTAGTAGACCTGGGATGATGTAGACCTGGGATGATGTAGAGTAGTTAGTAGACCTGGGATGATGTAGACCTGGGATGATGTAGAGTAGTTAGTAGACCTGGGATGATGTAGACCTGGGATGATGTAGAGTAGTTAGTAGACCTGGATTGTGTCCAAATGGCACCCTGTTCCCTTTAGACTGCTCTAAAGTAGTGCGCTATATAGGGAATAGGGTGCCAGCCCTGGTGTAAAGTAGTGCTCTATATAGGGAATAGGGTGCCAGCCCTGGTGTAAAGTAGTGCTCTATATAGGGAATAGGGTGCCAGCCCTGGTGTAAAGTAGTGCACTATGTAGGGAATAGAGTGCCAGCCCTGGTCTAAAGTAGTGCACTATGTAGGGAATAGGGTGCCAGCCCTGGTCTAAAGTAGTGCACTATATAGGGAATAGGGTGCCAGCCCTGGTCTAAAGTAGTGCACTATATAGGGAATAGGGTGCCAGCCCTGGTCTAACGTAGTGCACTATATAGGGAATAGGGTGCCAGCCCTGGTCTAACGTAGTGCACTATATAGGGAATAGGGTGCCAGCCCTGGTCTAACGTACTGCACTATATAGGGAATAGGATGCCAGCCCTGGTCTAACGTAGTGCACTATATAGGGAATAGGGTGCCAGCCCTGGTCTAACGTAGTGCACTATATAGGGAATAGGGTGCCGTTTGGGAACCAGATGTTTGTTCATAAAACTGGAATTAAGTGGTAGACACCTGGAATTCCCCAAAGCAGAATATTTTTTTTTAAATACACATTTTTAATAAATTCTCCAGTTTTTATTACTTTGTTATTTGACTACTCTATTAAGTTTTAGGATCATAATATGTTCAGAATTTTTTTCTCCAGGAGTGTTCGTGTGGATATGGACTAAAACGAACAACTGTGTCTTGGATGGGCTTCTGCTTTCAGAAATGCTTCTGACATGTAATAGTAGTATAATTAAAGTGATCTAAAGCAGTTTTTGTTGAAACTTTAGTTCTATGGTTAGTTATCTTGTTAGATAAGAAAGTTAATATGTTGTGGTGTTTGTTTTAAAACAGTAGGTGACTGTGAGCTCTTTTTTTGCAATTTGACAATGAGTACGTTTACATGCACACTAATAATCTGATATTAAATTGATTATGGTAGAAGGCAGAGTATGGCGTTAGTCATGTAAACGCCTTTATTCTGCTTGTCTTAATTAATCAGCGTCAAAATCGAAGTAAGCAATACACCGATTTAAAAAAAACACCTGGTTTTCTGAACAATCTTTCAAATTGTTAATACAAGTAAACTGTTTAAATCGGAGTCCCAGGGGTGTATTGGAGCGGCACGTGTGCCAGCATCAGCAACGCAAGCCTCCCTCTGTATGTGCCAGTAAAGTCTGTGAGTGAAGTGAGTCGGTGAAAAACTGAATGTACATGTTTTTATAAATGGTTATCGCATACAAACTTTTCATATGTCCCGAACTCGGAATCAAATAGTCACATTGTCACTGTGGTGTAACGTTTTTATTCTGATTGGACTTTTGATAAATGCAGAAAATTGACAATCAGTAGACTGATTGCAGATATCTTTCTTCTTGCAAAGCATGTAAAAGTTTTTAAAACGATTTATATTAACCTGATTCTCCCAAATAATAATGTCATTATTGTTTGCATGTGATCGTGCTCAATATTTGCCTTGTAGAAGTACATTTTTTTTTTTTTTTTTCATGTACTTTCTTCTTACCTCTCTACATATAGTAAGTATAGTTTCTCTTGGTTTGTATTTTTATTATAGATAATATAATAAAAGTATTTTGATCCCGTCTTTATGTTTGATTAGATTTTCTTGGTGTTATAAACGTCAATGTGTCAGAATACAGTCTTATTGGTCAGAGTTTTTATTCATTGTTCCACAAACGTTCATTGTTCACACACACACAGAATTAAACATCAATCCTTAGAGCTACATAAAAGGTCATATACAGTAAAATGCCATCTGAGCTGGTTTAGAACCAGACAATCTACATTGTGCAAAGGATAGGGAATAAATCCATGGTGGAGTCCAGTACACAGTAGCTCATCTCTTCAGTCTCTTGGGGGGGGGCTCTTCAGTCTCCTTGGGGGGGCTCTTCAGTCTCCTGGGGGGGGGCTCTTCAGTCTCCTGGGGGGGGGGCTCTTCAGTCTCTTGGGGGGGCTCTTCAGTCTCTTGGGGGGGCTCTTCAGTCTCTTGGGGGGGCTCTTCAGTCTCCTGGGGGGGGGGGCTCTTCAGTCTCCTGGGGGGGGGGGCTCTTCAGTCTCCTGGGGGGGCTCTTCAGTCTCCTGGGGGGGGGGGGGGGGGGGGCTCTTCAGTCTCCTGGGGGGGGGGCTCTTCAGTCTCCTGGGGGGGGGGGGCTCTTCAGTCTCCTGGGGGGGGGGGGCTCTTCAGTCTCCTGGGGGGGGGGGCTCTTCAGTCTCCTGGGGGGGGGGCTCTTCAGTCTCCTGTGGGGGGGGCTCTTCAGTCTCCTGGGGGGGGGGGGGGGCTCTTCAGTCTCCTGGGGGGATCACCGTTGTCGGTGATCAGGCCTACCACTGTTGTGTTGTCGGCAAACTTAATGATGGTGTTGGAGTCGTGCCTGGCCGTGCAGTCATTAGTAAACAGGGAGTACAGGAGGGGAATGAGAACTCACCCCTGAGTGGCCCTGTGTTGAGGATTAGCATGGCATATGTGTTGTTACCTAGCCTTACCACCTGGGGGCGGCCCGTCAGGATGCCCAGGATCCAGTTGCAGAGGGAGGTGTTTAGTCCCAGGGTCCTTTGAGGGCACTATGGTGTTGAATGCTGAGCTGTAGTCAATGAATGTTCCTTTTGTCCAGTTGGGAAAGGGCAGTGTGGAGTGCAATAGAGATTGCATCATCTTTGGATCTGTTGGGGCGGTATGCAAAGTGGAGTGGGTCTAGGGTTTCTGGGATAATGGTGTTGATGTGAGCCATGACCAGCCTTTCAAAGCACTTCATGGCTACAGACATGAGATCTATGGGTCGGAAGTCATTTAGGCAGGTTACATTAGTGTTCTTGGGCACAGGGACTATGGTGGTCTGCTTGAAACATGTTAGTATTATAGACTCAGTCAGGGAAAGGTTAAAAATGTCAGTGAAGACACTTGCCAGTTGGTCAGCGCATGCTCAGAGTACACTTCCTGGTAAACCGTCTGGCCCTGCGGCCTTGTGAATGTTGACCTGTTTAAAGGTCTTACTCACATCGGATACAGAGAGCGTGAGTCATCTGGAACAGCTGATGCTCTCATGCATGCTTCAGTGTTGCTTGCCTTGAAGAAAGCATAGAAGTAATTTAGCTCGTGGTGGTTGGCTTGTGTCACTGGGCAGCTCACGGCTGTGCTTCCCTTTGTAGTCTAATAGTTTGCAAGCCCTGCCACATCCGACGAGGGTCGGAGCCAGTGTAGTATGATTCAATCTTAGTCCTGTATTAACGTTTTGCCTGTTATATGGTTCATCTGAGGGCATAGCGGGGTTTCTTATAAGCATCCGGTTTAGAGTCCCACTCCTTGAAAGTGGCAGCTCTACACTTTAGCTCAGTGTGGATGTTGCCTGTAATCCATGGCTTCTGGTTGGGGTATGTACGTACGGTCACTGTGGGGACTATCAGGAATCAAGGTAATCAAGGTAATTGGTAATAGTTTATTTTTCCAACAGGGGCAGGAAATAGACAAAGGCAGGCAGGGGTCAGGCAGGGGTCAGGCAGGGGTCAGTAAACCAGAGTGTGTGCAACGGTACCGGACAGCAGGCAGGCTCAGGGTCAGGGTAGGCAGAGGTCAACAAACCAGAGGTGGGGCAAAGGTACAGGTCAGCAGACAGGCAGGCTCAGGGTCAGGGGCATGCAAGGGTCAAAACCACGGCCACTAGGAGCACCGCCTCTGGATGAGCTGGTTGAGTGCGGTCTTAGTGCCAGCATCGGTTTGTGGTGGTAAATAGACAGCTATGAAAAATATAGATGAACTATCTTGGTAAATAGGTCTATTGCTTATCATGAGATACTCTACCTCAGGAGAGTAAAACCTTGAGACTTTCTCAATATTAGATCATGTCATCTGACATCAAACTTGTCATTATGAAAAAGTATCAACACAGAAACTACAGGCTGACATCAGCAGCCTGGTGGTCCAAAACAACTGTTGTATTTAATTAAACACCAATATATCCACAAGTCTAAAAATGCATACCATAAGCATCTTTATAAACAGATAACGACCACATCATTAAGCTGACATCTTCACTTCAGCTCATTATTTTGTCTTCATTTTTTACTGGAAAATAATTAATTCTCATTGCACTGATCTGAAATAACTGACCAGGTGAAAAAGCTTCCACCATCTTGTTTAAGTTCTAAAGAGGTTCCACAAAGAAGGACAAATGAGCTCCATTTCTTTTCCATTGTACTGAGCATGCTCTGTCCGTCACCTTCCCTTCTAGGTTCCCTGTGTATTATGGGATGGAGGCACCGTGGCAACCTTTGTAAAAAAAAATATATATATATATTTCCTTCAGTTCACGAGAGTGTGTATATGTGTGTTTGAATGCAATCCTCTACCTGCACACACTGTATAAAGATTTTCTATTGTGTTATTGACTGTACGTTTGTTTAAGTGTAACTCTGTTTGTGTTGCACTGCTTTGCTTTATCTTGGCCAGGTCGCAGTTGTAAATGAGAACTTGTTCTCTACTGGCCTCCCTGGTTAAATAAAGGGTTAGGGTTATATATATAAATACCTGGTTAAATAAACGGTTATATATATATATATAAATACCTGGTTAAATAAAGGGTTAGGGTTATATATATAAATACTTGGTTAAATAAAGGTGAATTAAAGATAAATAAATAAACTACATGGCGTCCTCACACACAGTAGGAGAGATATTTAGATCACAAGGACACATGGTAGGAAAAAGCTTTCTATTCCCTATACAGGACACTACTTTTGTCCAGAACACAATGGGCCCTTGGTCAAAAGTAGTGCACTACATGTACAAGCGATTAGGGGGCCATTTGGAATGCATTTCCTATGCTGGAGTAATAAGGAGCGATTTTGTGTGATCATGATGAACTGAGAGAGTCGTCCGACTGATCCATGTAAAGGAAAGAATGAATGGGGCCATGTATCGTAAGATTTTGAGTGAAAACCTCCTTCCATCAGCAAGGGCATGGAATGTTCTTGTTATTGACCAAATACTTATTTTCCACCATAATTTGCAAATAAATTAATTACAAATCCTACAATGTGATTTTCTGGATTTTTTTTCTCATTTTGTCTGTCATAGTTGAAGTGTACCTATGATGAAAATTACAGGCCTCTCTCATCTTTTTAAGTGGGAGAACTTGCACAATTGATGGCTGACTAAATACTTTTTTGCCCCACTCTGTACCTAGTGTATTTCCTTGAAACGAATGAAAAACAAACAAAAAACAGCTGCATTTTGTTGAGTGAAATTAGTTTCACTTTAAACTCTTCTGTGCTTGATAATTTTAATGAATTACCATCTGCTGTAAAAAACATCAAACATTTACTGTTGTTAAAAAATCTCTCACACCAGTCCCAGAACCCCAAATAACACATTTGAACAATGTGCAGTTGTGCATATACAGTACAGCGAGATCACATATGCTTCCATTACCTACTTTCACTTAACTCATAGATGTTTACCCCCCCCCCCCCCCCCCCCCCCCCTGGACAAACGTTGAATACTGAAGTGAGAACGTGAGATCTCGTTGGCATGTATCCATACATCCATATATCCAAGTCATATGAGGGACATAAAACCTAAACCGAGTGGAATTTCAGACTGTGGCTTAGCTTTTTATTTGCACAGACCGGAGAGTCTGTACTCTGTGTCCCAAATGGCACTCCGTCCTTATGTAGAGCACTACATTTGACCAGAGCCTTATGGGCCCTAAAGTCATCAGGGCACTAAATATGGAATTGGTTGTCATTTGGGACACAGCCTGCGATGTTGGTTTTGACATTCGCTCAAGTCATATTTGGGGCTTTGGAAAGGATTATTGATTTAATTGAACCTCCTAAACTCCTGGCATTGGTCCGCGAAAGGATATCTGTTTTGATCCTCAGCCACAATAATGTCCTACATGGGCCCCCGTAGTCTAAATATCCACATCACTCTGTGGCTACGGTGCCCAATACATAAAAAAAAACAAGGTGCTACTTGATTGCTGCATGAGATCAACTGGTACCTGTCAGTATATTTTGTGTGTGTGCATATGTGAGTGTGTTTGCTGGCTTGGAACATGAACCATTTTTACTATGCACCACTGCCCAGCTAAGCATCAACATTGCAGGATACTTTCTTCTTGATTTTACAGTTCTTGGTTTCCAGTTCCTTGGCAAGTGATAGGATACCTCAGAACCTAACCTCAAAGACAGACAGACAGACAGACAGACAGGTAAATGGTCCTAGCCTCTCGTATCCCCTCCTGCTGACTCCGTCTGCCTGTCTGTCTACCCATCCAGCCGTCTACCCATCCGTCCGTCCAGACAGACAGACAGATGGGTAAACAGACAGACAGATGGATGGGTAGACGGACGGACAGACTGACGGACGGGAGGATGGGTAGACAGACAGACAGACAGACAGAGTCAGACAGACAGTGTGAGACAGACAGTGTCAGACAGACAGACAGTGTGTCAGACAGACAGAGTGTCAGACAGACAGTGTCAGACAGACAGTGTCAGACAGACAGTGTCAGACAGACAGTGTCAGACAGACAGACTGACAGTGTCAGACAGACAGACAGACAGACAGACAGACAGACAGACAGTGTCAGACAGTGTCAGACAGACAGTGTCAGACAGACAGACAGACAGACAGACAGAGTCAGACAGACAGTGTGAGACAGACAGTGTCAGACAGACAGACAGTGTGTCAGACAGACAGAGTGTCAGACAGACAGTGTCAGACAGACAGTGTCAGACAGACAGTGTCAGACAGACAGACAGACAGTGTCAGACAGACAGACAGACAGTGTCAGACAGTGTCAGACAGACAGTGTCAGACAGACAGACAGACAGACAGACAGACAGTGTGAGACAGACAGTGTCAGACAGACAGACAGTGTGTCAGACAGACAGAGTGTCAGACAGACAGTGTCAGACAGACAGACAGACAGTGTCAGACAGACAGACAGACAGACAGTGTCAGACAGACAGTGTCAGACAGACAGTGTCAGACAGACAGTGACAGACAGACAGACAGACAGACAGGCAGACAGACAGACAGACAGACAGACAGACAGACAGTTAGTTGGCAAGCGATAAGATAACTTAGACCCTAAACCCATGCTTCTTTATTTGATGACAGACTGCAGGGCTAACAATAACCCGTGTGTGTTGACATAGCCCCAGTAAGAATCCCTGATATTCAACCTTCCAGAACTCATTCTACATTGTCAGGTCCTTACGTCATCCACAATTAACCAGACCTACCCATTTCCTTCCTGGAGAAAAAAAAGAAAGAGACAAAATAAATGATTGTGATATTTCATAGGATTGAAATGGAGCTATGCAGGCTGCTATTTTGGGGGGCCGAACTGCATAACGTAATGGAGATGGAATGTTATTTATTCAGGTTGATTATCTATTTCCAGCTCAGATGAGATGCCCAATGCCATGCTATATAATATTATTCTACGCTGGCGTTGCGTAAGGACGATTGCCAGGGCTCTTTAAGCTGCTTTAGTGGTTGAACGAACCTCAGTCAACCTTGTTACTGATGCGTCATTCACCAGTCCACGGGGGACATACCATTCTACAAACACCTCATGCAATAATTAGCTGCCTGCTAAACACCAGCTCAGCATCCGGGATTAAAACCTTTCGGTTTAGTTTCATGTCAAGTCAAACAGCAGTTACCGTGCCAAAGCCATCTACTACTTTGGCTCTGTTTTGAGAGAAAAAGTTGTGCTGTTCCCTGCAGCTTCATTGATGCCCTCACCAGCCAGCCAAACAAACAAACGGCCTTCCCTCCACTCCCAGACATCCACATGGTGCTAAAGACATCCTGCTAATTCCGCTAACCTGCGTTTTGTCTTTTAATGGGGATTGGCATGATTTTGGTGGATCTATTTTAAATTGTTGGTGTTGAACTAGGGTGTGGTACGTACCCAGTTTACACCCCGATGGTCTCTCTGACAGAGCTTCAGAGTTCCTCAGTGGAGATGGGAGAACCTTCCAGAAGGACAGCCATCTCTGCAGCACTCCACCAATTAGGCCTTTATTGTAGAGTGGCCAGACGGAAGCCGAAAGGCACCTAAAGACTCTCAGACCATGAGATACAAGATTCTCTGGTCTGATGAAACTCTTTGGCCTGAATGAACTCTCAGACCATGACAAACAACATTCTCTGGTCTGATGAAACTCTTTGGCCTGACTGCCAAGCGTCACGTCTGGAGGAAACCTGGCACCATCCCTACGGTGAAGCATGATGGTGGCAGAATTATGCTGTGGGGATGTTTTTCAGCAGTAGGGACTGTGTGACTAGTCAGGATCGACGGAACGGTGAACATAGCAAAGTACAGAGAGATCCTTGATGAAAACCTGCTCAAAACCTCAGACTGGAGTGAAGGTTCACCTTCCAACAGGACAACGACCCTTAACACACAGGCAAGACAATGCAAGAGTGGCTTCAGGACAAGTCTCTGAATGTCCTTGAGTTGCCCAGCCAGAGCCCTGACTGGAACCTGATCGAACATCTCTTGAGAGACCTGAAAATAGCTGTGCAGCGACGCTCCCTATCCAACCTGACCGAGCTTGAGAGGATCTACAGAGAAGAATGGGAGAAATACTCCCCAAATACAGGTGTGTCAAGCTTGTAGCGTCATACCCAAGAAGACTCAAGGCTGTAATCACTGCCAAAGGTGCTTTAACACAGTACTTACTAAAGGGTCTGAATACTTATGTAAATGTGACATTTCCTATTCTAAAAAAAAATAAATACATTTTGAAATATTTTTACAAAACTCTTTTTGCTTAGTCATTATGGGGTATTGTGATGTCATTATGGGGTATTGTGATGTCATTATGGGGTATTGTGATGTCATTATGGGGTATTGTGATGTCATTATGGGGTATTCTGTGTAGATTGATGAGGGAAACAACTGTTTAATACATTGTAGAATAAGAATGTAAAGTAAAAAAAACTTGGAAAAAGTCAAGGGATCTGAATACTTTCTTAGTGCAATGTATATGAATATGGACAGTGTTTTGTGAACGAGTCATGTACGGCCTTGTGTCAATTGAGAACGGTTGATTTAGTCAGTAGTTCTTATAATTCTCTCATCAGGGACCCTCAGCTATTCCAGAGTTTTCAACTTGTTATTGAACACAATAATAAAGGTTATTAATGAAGAAAACTGTACAGTTCTACAAAGAACCTTTTGAGATTGAGAAAGGTTCTTTATAGAACCATTCTCCATAAAAAAAAAAGGGTTGTAGCCACAGCGGAACCCTTTTTTGGTGTGATATATAAACTGTTTTATAATGGTTCGTTACAGAACCTTAGGAATTGGTTATTTATAGCACCATATGAGCATGGTTCTTTATTGAACCTTGAAACAAAGTTTCCATTTATCATCGAAAAGGGTTTCTTCTTCTATGGTTACAAGCCAAAGAAGTTGGCACTATATAGAACCATTTTGAGAAGCAGACATAGTCATTTATATAGTGATTTTATCACGCCTGTCCGGCGCTAGGAAACCCTAAAGAACACTGCGTGACGAGGTGTTTTATCGGTCGCTATGAAGAGAAGCCTTAGCCGATTGAGAGTAACTGCTATCCGAATTAAAGAGATCTTATCTGAAGGCATGGCTCTAGATTTGGCATGGCATGTGAACCTGGAATGAATCTCTGTGTTATTCATTTTATGAATCGTAAATCACAGAAGCAATGTGAAACGTAAGAACTCTTGAGACACAAAAGATTACTAGAAACTAATAATAAATCATGTACATAATTAGAGACGAATACGGTAACTAGTCAACAATACAAAGTCATTAGTTACTTCAAAGTCTTGTCTAATACATCTGGGTAATTTCAACCATTTGAGTTATACATGTCTTACTGCTGATTTATAAACTAAATATGAACAAAAAAATTAACAGTTTTAGCTGCTTCAAAAACACTTAAACACAGGGACTTGACGTTCTAGTCATTATTTTAACCTTCTCTAGTTTGATTCATGTCCAGACACACACTTTAGTTACTCACTGTTTCTGTTTCCACATATCTTCTTTCTATGAGGAGTCAATGGTAACTTCCAAATGGCACCTTCATCCTCACACAGACCTATGGACCCTGGTCAAAAGTAGTGCACGATATAAGGGAATAGGGTGCCATAGGGCTCTGGTCTAAAGTAGTGCACTATATAGGGAATAAGGTGCCATTTGGGATGCCGACACTCTATCTGTTAGTGTGTGGACATGATCTACTGGGACTGGGAGAGGATTAGGAGAGGTAGGACTAGGAGAGGTAGGACTAGTAGAGGTAAGAATAGGAGAGGACTAGGAGAGGGCTGGGAGAGGTAAGACCCGGAGAGGTAGGACTAGGAGAGGTAGGACTAGGAGAGGTAGGACTAGGAGAGGTAAGATTAGGAGAGATTGGACTAGGAGAGGTGGGACCAGGAGTGGTCGGACTAGGAGAGGTAAGACTAGGAGAGGTAAGACTAGGAGAGGTAAGACTAGGAGAGGACTAGGAGAGGACTAGGAGAGGTAAGACTAGGAGAGGACTAGGAGAGGTGAAACAGAGGTAGGACTATGAGAGGTAAAACAGAGGTAGGACTAGGAGAGGTAAAACAGAGGTAGGACTAGGAGAGGTAGGACTAGGAGAGGACTAGAAGTGGTAGGACTGGGAGATTTAGGACTAGGATAGGCAGGACTATCAAGGGAGGACTAGGAGAGGTAAGATTAGTAGAGGACGAGGAGAGGTAGGATTTGGAGTGGACTTGGAGAGGTAGTGCTAGGAAAGGTAGGACTATTAGAGGTAAGACTAGGAGAGGTAAGACTATGAGAGGTAGGACTAGGAGAGGACTAGGAGAGGCTTGACTAGGAGAGGCTTGACTAGGAGAGGTAAGACTAGGAGAGGTAAGACTAGGGGAGGTAAGACTAGGAGAGGTAGGACTAGGAGAGGACTAGGAGAGGTAGGACTAGGAGAGGCTTGACTAGGAGAGGTAAGACTAGGAGAAGTAAGACTAGGAGAGGTAAGACTAGGAGAGGTAAGACTAGGAGAGGTAGGACTAGGAAACACGTAGACGTTCATAATGTAATGTAAAACATTTATTGGTGGGTAAACTCTGGTCAGTTTTCAATGGGTTTTTCCACAAAAGGTAAACTGTCATGCAAACAGAAAAATGACCCCGCAAACTAAGAAAACTTTACCAAAGAAACTTCTAGGGTCGTATGTATCAAGCATCTCAGAGTAAGAGTGCGGTTCTAGAATCAGGGTCCCCATGTCCATGTAATAGATTGTTAATTATGATCCAGAAGTAAAAATGGATCCTAGATAATCACTCCTACTCAGACCTGCTTCATGAATAAGGCCCATAGTCAGTAAATGAGCAGAGATTTGATTTGACTTTGTCTCCATTTAGTTGTGGAAATCTATCATTTATAAAAAGCTTACTGCAGGTGGCGGTAGTGAGTCAACAGCAGGTCTGCAACAGTGTTTCATCATTGAAGAGAATGGTGCTGGAGGGGGATGGCCGTCGTTTTACTCCTGACCAATTGTGCTATTTTATGTGTTTTTTTTCGCATTGTTTGTAACTTATTTTGTACATAATGATTCTGCTACCATCTCTAATGACAGAAAAGAGCTTCAGGATATATCAGAATAGCGATTACTCACCTCGAACTGGACAATTTTGTTTTTCTTTAATGAGTCTTCCGCAAATGATATAATGCTGCTCCCAGACAAGGCCCAAATCCCCGTCATTCGCGTGAAGAAAATAAGGAATTACAAGGGGCGGAGATCAGGGTGCCTTGTGAAAATTCGTTGGCGTAACCACTTTTCCAGAATAAACTGGATAAGCTCCATTCGAGACTATCCTACCAACGGGACATAAAACATTTTAAAATCTTATATTTCACAGAGTCATGGCTGAACAAAAACATGGCTGCGTTTTCATCGGCAGGACAGAACAGCTACGTACGGTAAGACGAGGGCTAGGGGTGTTTGTCAATAACAGCTAGATGTCTAGACCACACTATCTACCAAGAGAGTTTTCATCTATATTTTTCGTAGCCATCTACCACCACAAACCGACGCTGGCACTAAGACTGCTTTCAACCAAGGCCATAAGCAAACAAGAAAATTCTCATCCAGAAGCGTCTCTCCTAGTGGCCGGGGACTTTAATTCAGGCAAACTTAAATCCGTTTGACCTTATTTCAACCAGCATGTTGCATGTGCAACCAGAGGGAAAAAAACTCTAGACCACCTTTACTCCACACACAGAGACGCGCACAAAGCTCTCCATTTGGCAAATCTGACCATGGTTCTATCCTCCTGATTCCTGCTTACAAGCTAAAACTAAAGCAGGAAGTACCAGTGACTCGCTCAATACGGAAGTGGTCAGATGACGCGGATGCTACGCTACAGACTGGAATATGTTCCAGAATTCATCCAATGGCATTGAGGAATACACCACCTCAGTCATTGGCTTCATCAATAAGTGATTTGATTACGTCGTTCCCACAGGGACCGTACGTACATATCCCAACCAGAAACCATGGATTACAGGCAACATCCACACCGAGCTAAAGGCTAGAGCTCCCGCGAGATGCCCAGCGACTCGAACCTACCAGATAGGCTAAATGCCTTTTATGCTCGCTTCAAGGCAAGCGACACTGAAGCATGCATGACAGCACCAGCTGTTCTGGATGACTGTATGATCACGCTCTCCGTAGCCGTGAGCAAGACCTTTAAACAGGTCAACATACACAAGGGCCAGACGGATTAACAGGAGGTGTACTCAGAGCATGCGCGGGTCAACCTCTCCCTGAGGTTTCAGCCTCTCCTTGACCGAATCTGTAATACCTACATGTTTCAAGCAGACCACCATAGTCCTTGTGCCCAAGAAAGTGAAGGTAATCTGCCTAAATTACCCATTCCAATTTGCATTCCCATTCCAATAGATCCACAGATGACGCAATCTCAATCACACTATAAACTGCCCTTTCCCACCTGGACAAAAGGAACACCTATGTGAGAATGCTGTTCATTGACTACAGCTCAATGTTCAACACTATGGTGCCCACGAAGCTCATCACTAAGCTAAGGACCCTGGGACTAAACACCTCCCTCTGCAACTGGATCCTGGACTTCCTGACAGGCCACCCCCCAGGTGGTAAGGGTAGGTAACAACACATCTGCCGTACTGATCCTAAACACGGGGCCCCTCAGGGGTGCGTGCTCAGTGCCCTCCTGTACTCTCTGTTCACCTACGACTGCGTGGCCACGCACGACTCCAACACCATCATTAAGTTTGTTGATGATACAGCAGTGGTAAGCCTGATCACCGACAACGATGAGACAGCCTATAGGGAGGAGGTCAGAAACCTGTCAGTGTGGTGCCAGGATAACAACCTCTCCCTCAACGTGATCAATACAAAGGAGATGATCATGGCCTACAGGAAAAGGAGGACCGAACACACCCCCATTCACATCGACGGGTCTGTAGTGGAGCGGGTCGAGTTTCAATTTCCCTGGTGTCCACATCACCAACAAACTATCATGGTCCAAATACACCAAGACAGTCGTAAAGAGGGCACGACAAAGCCTATTCCCCCTCAGGAAACTAAAAAGATGTGGCATGGGTCCCCAGATCCTCAAAAAGTTCTACAGCTGCACCATCGAGAACATCCTGACTGGTTGCATCACAACCTGGTATGGCAACTGCTCGGCATCCGACCAGAAAGCACTACAGTGGGTAGTGTGTACAGCCCAGCACTGGGGCCAAGTTTCCTGCCATCCAGGACCTATTATACTTGGCGGTTTATAGGTCCTGTCAAATACTTGAGTCACCCAAGTTAAAGACTGTTCTCTCTGCTAGAACAGTGGTAATTAGTGGTACCGGAGTGCCAAGCCTTAAGGACCTTAAGGCTCCTTAACAGCTTCTACCCCGAAGCCATAAGACTGCTGAACAATTAATCCAATGGCTACCCGGACAATTTGCATTGACACCCCTCCCCTTTGTTTTTACACTGCTGCTAAATCACTGTTTACTATGTATGCATAGTCACTTCACCTCTACCTACATGTACAAATCATCTCAATGAATTAACCTGTACCCCCGCACGTTGACTCGGTACCGGTACCCCCTGTTTATAGCCTTATTATTGTGTAACTTTAGATGATTTGGTAAATATTTTCGTAACTCTTCTTGAACTGTATTGTGGGTTAAGGGCTTAGTAAGTAAACATTTCTTGGTTGTATTCGGCGCATGTGACAAATACTGTTTGATCATTTGATTTTAACTGTCGATGTAGAAGAGAATGATCGCATGGTGACGGCAGGGGTTAAAACGCAGGACCCAGATATTTTATAGGTCAAGAAGGTAGACTTTGTGTGGCCTTTATAGCTATGGTGGATAACGGCACTGCCAAAGTGGAGCAAAAGACCAGGGAAATAGCCATCCATCATTGTGGAATCGTCAGAGCAGTTCCTGGGACCGGAAGACTTCTCATCTCTTTTGATGAGATAATACACTTTCCTAGTGTGTCTTTAAATCAGAAGGACCTCAACGTGAATCAGGACTTTCTCCATATTTATTTAGACAGCCATTTGTTTCCCCTCTGTGTTTGATGAATCCTATGATTCAGTGAGGGACACTTTGTTCTTGTAGATTTTGGATGCGTCATGCGTTTGTAACAGAAGGTGTGAATAGTTGACACATTATCGACAGCTTATTAAGTAAACTTCTCTTTCGTTTCCAGGGAACATCAATGAGACAACATTGACACCACGAGATGTGATTCCCAATAAGTCCTTTAAGATCATGCGTGTGTCATTTAAAGAGGGTCGTTATGATTTAAAGATTTTAAAAAGTTTAGTTGTATTTTTATTTTATTTTTACGTGCAATTTTTTTTAGCGCGTGGCTAATATCTGCACTTTGAAGTAAAGTATCATTAAGAAATACGTTTGTTAGAGTAGGGACAAGTCTTTAAAAAAAGGATCCCTATTCCCAATATAATGCATTACTTTTAGCTAACACATTGGAGGTCAACCTGTTAAATACAGTACAGGGAGGGAGGAATAGTACTGCCTGTCCCAAATGGCATCCTATAAGTCCCATGGGCTCTGACCAAAAGTAGTGCACGATATACAGTTGGGAAGAGTGTGATACTCAGTTGATCCACTAGAGGGGGATGTATTATTTGTCCTCAACGATCACAAACTGTGTCTGTCTCCAACCAGACTGTCTCTCTGTCTCCAACCAGACTGTCTAACTGTCTCCAACCACACTGTGTCTCTGTCTCCAACCACACTGTCTCTCTGTCTCCAACCAGACTGTGTCTCTGTCTCCAACCAGACTGTGTCTCTGTCTCCAACCAGACTGTGTCTCTGTCTCCAACCAGACTGTGTCTCTGTCTCCAACCACAATGTATCTCTGTCTCCAACCAGACTGTCTCTCTGTCTCCAACCAGACTGTGTCATAAGTTACTGTCACCCTCCCAGTACCTAGTGTCACAGAAACATCCCCACTGGTTCTCCTTTCTGTTTCCTGTGTGTCCAGTGAATTATATGACAGAGGGCCAACCTCCTCCTTTCTATCCCATGAATCCTGACCCTGTACCTCCATCAGTACAGTAGTCTTTCTATCCCATGAATACTGACCCTGTAACCTCCATCAATACAGTAGTCTTTATGTCCCATGAATCCTGACCCTGTAACCTCCTCCAATACAGTAGCCTCTCTGTCCCATGAATCCTGACCCTGTAACCTCCTCCAATACAGTAGTCTTTCTATCCCATGAATACTGACCCTGTAACCTCCTCCAATACAGTAGCCTCTCTGTCCCATGAATCCTGACCCTGTAACCTCCTCCAATACAGTAGTCTTTCTATCCCATGAATCCTGACCCTGTAACCTCCTCCAAGACAGTAGTCTTTATGTCCCATGAGTACTGACCCTGTAACCTCCTCCAAGACAGTAGCCTCTCTATCCCATGAGTCCCAACCCTGCATTCTAACCACATCCTGAGCTACCAGTGGTGGCAACAATCTAGCAGTTTTATCATAGTAGAGTTTTATGTTGCCTTCAACTGCAGGGCCCTGTCCTGCACATCTAATGGGCAGTCATTCCTGCAGAGAATAAAACACCTGGAATGCATCTTGCGTCCCATTAGGATTTCTGCATGTGACAGGCCACACTCCAAGGGCTCTGCTCTGTAAGACAAAGTTTTGGATCAGTCCAACTGTCTACTTCCTTGTTTAAGAGTCTCTTCACAACCTTTTTGCAAGCCTTTCTGTTACTTTTAGGATATAGCCTGACAAGAGGTTATATGTCTGAGCTCATAATGCTCTGCAACAATCTTAAACTGACTGCAAGCAAACTGGGGCGCGTTATCAGAAACCACCACTAGGGGGATCCCAAACCTAGCAGCAACAACAACAAAAATCCAATCCAAAAGGATATTTGCTGTAATACTGGACAAGAGTGCAATTTCAGGGTAATTTGCAGTGGTGTAAAGTACTGAAGTAAAAATACTTGAAAGTACTACTTAAGTTGTTTTTTTTTGGGGGGGGGAGGTGGGGGGGGGGGGGGTGGTATCTGTACTTTACTTGACTATTTCTATGTTTGCTTTTACTCCACTACATTCCTAAAGAAAAGAATGTACTTTTTACTCCGTACATTTTCACCGACATCCAAAAGTACTCGTTACATATTAAATGCTCAGCAGGACAGGAAAATGGTCACATTTGCACACTTATCAAGAGAACATCCCTGGTCATCTGCTGTGTTGCACTGAACACAAATGCTTTGTTGGTAAATTATGCCTGAGTGTTGCAGTGTGCCTCTGGCTATCCTCAAATAAAAAATATATTGTGCAGTCCAGTTTGCTTAATATAATATTTTTTATATTAGTCATACTTTATCTTTTGATATTTAAGTATATTTTCGCAACTACATTTGTCACTTATACTCTCTCTCCGGCCTCTACGTCGTCAGGCTGCTTATTGTCCCGCACACCTGTCACCATCGTCTCGCGCACCTGCGCCTCATGACACTCACCTGGACTCCATCACCTCCTTGATTATCTTCCCTATATCTGTCACTCACCTGGACTCCATCACCTCCTTGATTATCTTCCCTATATCTGTCACTCACCTGGACTCCATCACCTCCTTGATTATCTTCCCTCTATCTGTCACTCACCTGGACTCCATCACCTCCTTGATTTTCTTCCCTATATCTGTCACTCCCCTTGGTTCTTTCCTCAGGTGGCATTGACTCTGTTTTCATGTCGGTGCATTGTTTGTGTTTTGTGTTCATTGTTTCTTTTATCTATTAAAACACTCCCTGAACTTGCGTCCTGACACTCAGCGCACTCGTTACAGAATAACACCTCACCTAATGGAAGCATTAGTGAGTGTTTTTTTTGGGGGGGGCAGATTTATGACGTTGGGTCCGGGAACTGCTACAGGCTCCCCTGCCTCAGCCGGCTCGTCGGGCTTTCATGCCTTAGTCGGATCACCAGGCTCCCCTGCCTCAACCGGCTCGTCAGGCTCCCCTGCCTCAGCCGGCTCGTCAGGCTCCCCTGCCTCAGCCGGCTCGTCAGGCTTTCATGCCTTAGTCGGATCACCAGGCTCCCCTGCCTCAACCGGCTCGTCAGGCTCCCCTGCCTCAACCGGCTCGTCAGGCTCCCCTGCCTCAGCCGGCTCGTCAGGCTTTCATGCCTTAGGCGGATCACCAGGCTCCCCTGCCTCAACCGGCTCGTCAGGCTCCCCTGCCTCAGCCGGCTCGTCAGGCTTTCATGCCTTAGGCGGATCACCAGGCTCCCCTGCCTCAACCGGCTCGTCAGGCTCCCCTGCCTCAGCCGGCTCGTCAGGCTCCCCTGCCTCAGCCGGCTCATCAGGCTTTCATGCCTTAGTCGGATCGCCAGGCTCCCCTGCCTCAACCGGATCACCAGGCTCCCCTGCCTCAGCCGGCTCGTCAGGCTCTTATGCCTTAGTCGGATCACCAGGCTTCCCTGCCTCAACCGGCTCGTCAGGCTCCCCTGCCTCAGCCGGCTCGTCGGGCTCTCATGCCTTAGTCGGATCACCAGTCTTCCCTGCCTCAACCGGCTCATCGGGATTTCATGCCTTAGTCGGATCACCAGGCTTCCCTGCCTCAACCGGCTCGTCGGGCTTTCATGCCTTAGTCGGATCACCAGGCTCCCCTGCCTCAACCGGCTCGTCGGGCTTTCATGCCTTAGTCGGATCACCAGGCTCCCCTGCCTCAACCGGCTCGTCGGGCTTTCATGCCTTAGTCGGATCACCAGGCTCCCCTGCCTCAACCGGCTTGTCGGGCTTTCATGCCTTAGTCGGATCACCAGGCTCCCCTGCCTCAACCGAAACCTTGAGAGGAGTGATACACAATATAGAATGTTTACAGGAAGGGGCAGTAATGAATAGAAACCTACAGTAATTCATATAACATAATGTCATGTTTACCAGGGGAAAGGTCATATGACATAATGTCATGTTTACCAGGGGAAATGTAATTTAACATAATGTCATGTTGACCAGGGGAAAGGTCATACAACATAATGTCATGTTGACCAGGGGAAAGGTCATATAACATAATGTCATGTTGATCTGACCAGGGGAAAGGTCATATAACATAATGTCATGTTGATCTGACCAGGGAAAAGGTAATATAACCAGGTGAAAGGTCATATAACATAATGTCATGTTGACCAGGGGAAAGGTCATATAACATAATGTCATGTTGACCAGGGGAAAGGTCATATAACATAATGTCATGTTGATCTGACCAGGGAAAAGGTCATATAACCAGGTGAAAGGTCATATAACACAATGTCATGTTGACCAGGGGAAAGGTCATATAACATAATGTCATGTTGACCAGGGGAAAGGTCATATAACATAATGTCATGTTGACCTGACCAGGGGAAATGTCATATAACATAATGTCATGTTGATCAGGAGAAAGTAGTTCCCCTCTATATAGCTTCTCTCTTTAAACTAGTTTGACATTTCATTGTGTAAAAATGAATAATCTCAAGATGTTAACCTCTTTAGTGTTAGGAGATGAAACAGATGGCTGGTGATGGGCAGGACCAGGTTCCTTAGCTTAGTGATGAGCTTTGAGTGTACTATGGTGTTGAACGCTGAGCTGTAGTCAATGAATAGCATTCTCACATAGGTGTTTGTTTTGTCCAGGTGGGAAAGGGCAGTGTGGAGTGCGATAGAGATTGCATCATCTGTGGGTTTTGTTTGGGCGGTATGCAAATTGGAGTGGGTCTAGGGTTTCTGGGATAATGGTGTTGATGTGAGCCATGACCAACCTTTCAAAGCTCTTCATGGCTACGGACGTGAGTGCTACGGGTCTGTAGTCATTTAGGTCGGTTGCCTTTGTGTTTTTGGGCACAAGGACAATGGTGGTCTGCTTGAAGCATGTTGTTATTACAGACTCAATCAGGGACATGTTGAAAATGTCAGTGAAGACACTTGCCAGTTGGTCAGCACATTCCCGGAGCACACGTCCTGGTAATCCGTCTGGCCCCGCAGCCTTGTGAATGTTGACCTGTTTAAAGGTCTTACTCATGTCGGCTACGGAGAGCGTGATCACACAGTCATCCGGAACAGCTGATGCTCTCATGCATGCCTCAGTGTTGCTTGCCTCGAAGCGAGCATAGAAGTGATTTAGCTCGTCTGGTAGGCTCATTTCACTGGGCAGCTCGCGGCTGTGCTTCCCTTTGTAAACCCTGCCACAAGTAATAGCAGTCTGTTGTAACAAAAAAAAGCACAGCAAAGATGAAAAACATTGACATTTGTTAAATTGCTTAGTCTGACACGTTGTGGTTGCATGCAGCTTGGAGCTCACGGAATCAGTAGGCTATCTGCTGGTGACTGGCCCAACGCTCTAACCACTAGGCTACCTACTGGTTACTGGTTGCATGCAGCTTGGAGCTCACGGAATCAGTAGGCTATCTGCTGGTGACTGGCCCAACGCTCTAACCACTAGGCTACCTACTGGTTACTGGTTGCATGCAGCGTAGAGCTCACGGAGTCAGTAGGCTATCTGCTGGTGACTGGCCCAACGCTCTAACCACTAGGCTACCTACTGGTTACTGGTTGCATGCAGCTTGGAGCTCATGGAATCAGTAGGCTATTACACACTCCAACAGGAAACAGAAGCAGGATCGGTCTTATTTCTGTAGATTTATAAAGCCAGGTGCATTTATTACCAGTTACGACTATTGATTATAGACCTAATTCAGTTGGGGTTTCCTCTCTCCTCAATTAAGACGAGGGCAGTTTTCTCCTCTCCTCACTCTGCTGCTGCCTCCACCACATTGTTCTCAACACCAATATGCTGGTTAACGTTGCTATTATGCACGTAGCAAGATTGAATTGGCACCTTTCCCAACGGCACACTGAAGATTATACTTCAGAAACGTAGACAGCAACCGATATCCAACGTAGGAGAAACTGCATTTGTTATACAATAATATTATATTGCTGCATAATTATTTAAAAAATAATATAACCAACAATTTCAGAATCTCATGTCTTAGAGTGATGGACTGTGCCATCTCCATGGCCTCCGCAATGGATTAGTCCACTTAGACAGGGTGAAGAATCAGACAGGTGTCTTGTGCACCACGGGAAACAAAATCAATTTGCTCGACGAAAGAAATTTTGGCCGACCAACAGCCTATCGACAGAACAATCGCCCAGTCAACTAAATGGGGGTCGAACAAAAGCCTATCGACCAGTCAACTAAATGGGGGTCGACCAACAGCCTATCGACCAGTCAACTAAATGGGGTCGACCAACAACCTGTCGACCAGTCAACTAAATGGGGGTCGACCAACAACCTATCGACCAGTCAACTAAATGGTGGTCGCCCAACAACCTGTCGACCAGTCAACTAAATGGGGGTCGACCAACAACCTGTCGACCAGTCAACTAAATGGGGGTCGACCAACAACCTATCGACCAGTCAACTAAATGGTGGTCGCCCAACAACCTGTCGACCAGTCAACTAAATGGGGGTCGACCAACAACCTGTCGACCAGTCAACTAAATGGTGGACGACCAACAGCCTATCGACCAGTCAACTAAATGGGCTCGACCAACAACCTATCGACCAGTCAACTATATTGGGGTCGACCAACAACCTATCGACCAGTCAACTATATTGGGGTCGACCAACAACCTATCGACCAGTCAACTATATTGGGATCGACCAACAACCTATCGACCAGTCAACTAAACCTATCGACCAGTCAACTTTTTTTCTGCAGTAATTTAGGACCTGAATTCATAGGCAGCAGTAGCAACAGGAGCCTTCCCACCAAGCCATGATTGACAAGTGTCTGTTGCCATAGCACCGGGAGGTGTAACCTGTTGAGTGTTAAATTCAATAAGATGTTCCTCTGCCCTTAGTTCAGCCCCCTTCCTTCACCTATCTGATAGGACTGGATAATATGAAAGCAATATGGGCGGAAAATAGGTAGAACCACAACGGGGAGAGATTAAGTGAAGGAGGACAGATGGGAAGAAAATGAATATTGTCCCCTCATTTAAAATGTCATTATACAGTGTTGAAATTATGTGAAAATAGTTAAAGTACAAAAGGGAGAAAAAAATAAACATAAATATGGGTTGTATTTACAATGGTGTTTGTTCTTCACTGGTTGCCCTTTTCTTGTGGCAACAGGTCACAAATATTGCTGCTGTGATGGAACACTGTGGTATTTCACCCAGTAGATATGGGAGTTTATCAAAATTGGGTTTGTTTTCGAATTCTCTCTCTCTCTCTCTCTCTCTCTCTCACTCACCCTCTATGTCACGGGCGTCCTCCTCTTCATCTGAAGAGGAGAGGCTAGAACGATCGGAGGACCAAAATGCGGCGTGGTATGTGTTCATGATGAATATTTAATAAAAGAAAACACTAAACGAATAACGACCGTGAAGCTATAAATGAGACCTGTGCTGAACACAAGCAACTAACATAGACAATCACCCACCAACAAACAGTGAAACCCAGGCTACCTAAGGATGATTCTCAATCAGAGACAACTAATGACACCTGCCTCTGATTGAGAACCATACTAGGCCGAAACAAAGAAATCCCAAAATCATAGAAAAACAAACATAGACTGCCCACCCCAACTCACGCCCTGACCATACTAAATAATGACAAAAACAACAGAAATGCAACGTGACACTCTATTCAATTCAAAGGGCTTAATTGGCATCGGAACGTGTTTACATTACCAAAGCAATTAAACAAAACTAAGACAAAAACAACCAGACATTAATTAACAGTGAACATTACACACACAAAACGTTTGAAGAGAATAGAAAACATTTATTATTATTAGAGTATAACACCATTTGTATTATTAGTGGTTAAAAAAAAGTATTGTATTGTAGTGGGCAATAATATTTGAGATGTGTATATACAGTATATTATATACAGTTGAAGTCTGAAGTTTACATACACCTTAGCCAAATACATTTAAACTCAGTTTTTCACAATTCCTGACATTTAATTGAATGGTCAGTTAGGATCACCACTTTATTTTAAGATTGTGAAATGTCAGAATAACAGTAGAGAGAATGATTTATTTCAGCTTTTATTTCTTTCATCACATTCCCAGTGGGTCAGAAGTTTACATACACTCAATTAGTATTTGGTAGCATTGTCTTTAAATTGTTGAACTTGGGTCAAACGTTTCAGGTAGCCTTCTACAAGCTTCCCACAATAGGTTGGGTGAATTTTGGCCCATTCCTCCTGACAGAGCTGGTGAATTCGAGCTGGTGAATTGTCAATTCGAGGTGTCTGCATCTGGGTCTTACCTTGATTCCTGATACTTACTTCATCTACACAACGTATGTCAATAACAACCAAAAGCATTGAAGAACAAATTCAGGTCTAAAGTTATAAAATACATCTATGAAAATCAGTCCTGCTGCCTCTCAAGACCCAGACGGAGGTGTCTGCATCTGGGTCTTACCTTGATTCCTGATACATATAAGAGGTTTGGCAAGAGGTTTGAAAAGCGCAGCTTGGTTTCCACCTCATTTTGTGGGCAGTGTGCACATGTCCTGTCTTATCTTGAGAGCCAGATTGTCCTATGGCATGCCTATTTACATAGTCAAAGCTTTTCTTAGTTTTGGGTCAGTCACAGTGGTCAGGTATTCTGCCACTGTGTACTCTCTGTTTAGGGCCAAATAGCATTCTAGTTTGCTCTGTTTTTGTGTTAATTCTTTCCAATGTGTCAAGTAATTATCATTTGTTTTTCATGATTTGGTTGGTCCTAATTGTGTTACTGTCCTGGGGCTCTGTGGGGTGTGTTTATGTTTGTGAACAGAGCCCCAGGACCAGTTAATCGCCTTGCAGGTTAGGGAGTTGTGATGGAAGGTTTGTCTCTGTCCTGGATTTTGATAATTAGTGGGTCCTAATTCTGCTCTGAGCGCATTATTTGGGTTTTTGCGGTGAACTCTGAGACAAATTCTTTGCAGAATTTTGCATGCAGAATTTCAATTGTGTGTTTGTCCCATTTTGTGAATTATTGGTTGGTCAGTGAATCCCAGACCTCACAACCATAGAGGGCAATGGGTTATATAACTGATTGGAGTATTTTTAATTGGGATGTGCAATTGTAAGTTATTTTTGATGGCGTAGAACGCCCTTCTTGCTTTGTCTCAGATCGTTCACAGTCTTGCGGAAGTTATCTGTGTTACTGATGTTTAGGCCGAGGTATGTGTCATTCTTTGTGTGCTCTAGGGCAACAATATCCAGATTGAATTTATGTTTGTGGACCTTTGGATTATCTTTGTCTTACTGAGATTTACTGTCAGGGTCCAAGTCTGACAGAATCTATGCAGAAGATCTAGATGCTGCTGTAGGTCCTCCTTGGTTGGGGACAGAAGCACCAGATCATTTGCAAACAGTACAACATCTAGTAGTGTGAGGCCGGGTGTTGCAGACAGTTTGAGTGCCCTGGCCAATCAAATCAAATCAAATCACATTTATTTATATTGCCCTTCGTACATCAGCTGATATCTCAAAGTGCTGTACAGAAACCCAGCCTAAAACCCCTAACAGCAAGCAATGCAGGTGTAGAAGCACGGTGGCTAGGAAAACTCCCTAGAAAGGCCAAAACCTAGGAAGAAACCTAGAGAGGAACCAGGCTATGTGGGGTCCTCTTCTGGCTGTGCCGGGTGGAGATTATAACAAAACATGTTATAATGAATTTATGTAGAGGTTTTTCTCCCCAACACTGCTTTCCATCAGTTTATACAGCGGACCATCATGCCAAATTGAATACAATATATATTTTTTAAATCAACAAAGCATGAGAAGATTTTGCTTTTGATTGTTTGTCAATTGGGCTGTGCAGGGTATGCCAATTTGACATTTGCTCAGGACGTTGTTTTCACTGAGGACATGTTGCCGTCTGCTGTTGACGAGCAGGGTGATTTTCCAGAGGTTACTGTTTACAGATTCCATGGTAATTATTGGGGTCAAATTTGTCTCCACTTTTGTGGATTGGGGTGATCAGACCTTGGGGAAGATGCTTAGAGCTGAGGATAATATTGAAGAGTTTGAGTCAATTTAAGATTGTGGCCTGTATATTTTATTGTTTACTTTAGGATACCATCAATATTATATATTATCTACCTCAAATCAAATCAAATCAAATGTATTTGTCACATACACATGGTTAGCAGATGTTAATGCGAGTGTAGCGAAATGCTTGCGCTTCTAGTTCCGACAATGCAGTAATAACCAACGAGTAATCTAACTAACGATTCCAAAACTACTACCTTATACACACAAGTGTAAAGGGATAAAGAATATGTACATAAAGATATATGAATGAGTGATGGTACAGAACGGCATGGGCAAGATGCAGTAGATGTGTACATATGAGATGAGTAATGTAGGGTATGTAAACAAAGTGGCATAGTTTAAAGTGGCTAGTGATACATGTATTGCATAAAGATGCAGTAGATGATATAGAGTACAGTATATACATATACATATGAGATGAATAATGTAGGGTGTGTAAACATTATATTATATTGAGTGATGAGTGATGGTACAGAACGGCATGGGCAAGATGCAGTAGATGGTATGGAGTACAGTCTATACATATGAGATGAGTAATGTAGGGTATGTAAACGAAGTGGCATTGTTTAAAGTGGCTAGTGATACATTTTACATCAATTCCCATCAATTCCCACAGACCATTTTGGGGCTGGAGGGTTTGTATTTTGTTTTGTAGTATATTCAATGTCATTTGATAATCCAATGGGTTCTTGGTAGTCTTTAATAGCTGATTCTAAGATTTCTAATTGATAATGTATTGATCATCGATAATGTATTGATAATTGATAATGTATTGATAATTTATAATGTATTGATAATCGATAATGTATTGACAATCGATAATGTATTGATAATTGATAATGTAAATTTTTTTTGCTGTTTGTTTTTTGTTATAGAGCCAAAAAGATTGGAGAATTGGTTTACCCACACATCTTCGTTTTGGATAGATAACTTCTTGTGTGGTTGTTTGTTTAGTGTTTTTAAATTTTCCCAGAAGTGTTTTGGTTCTACGGATTCTTCTAGGGTGGCAGGGTAGCCTAGTGGTTAGAGCGTTGGACTAGTAACCGGAAGGTTGCGAGTTCAAATCCCCGAGCTGACAAGGTACAAATCTGTCGTTCTGCCCCTGAACAAGGTATTTCCTAGGCCGTCATTGGAAATAAGAATTTGTTCTTAACTTAGTTAAATAAAGGTATAATAAAATTTACATTGAGTTGATTTCTGCCGTGCTGTTCCTTTCTTTTCCGTAGTGTATTTCTGTATTGCTTTAGTGATTCACCATAGTGAAGACGTAGACTCAGGTTTTCTGGGTCTCTATGTTTTTGCTCGGACAGGTTTCTCAATGTCTTTCTTAGGTTTTTTTGCATATTTCATCAAAACATTTGTCGTTGTTCTTCATTTTGTTAGGTTGTCTGCTTGGAATTCTTAGATTTGATAGGGAGGCTAAAAGGTATGTTTTCTAAAGTTTACACCTTCAATACTACAGTGAAATGTTTAGTGAAATGTTTAGAAATGTTTAGTTGCTCCTCTCTCTCTCAATTCAATTCAATTCAATTCAAGGGCTTTATTGGCATGGGAAACGTGTTAACATTGCCAAAGCAAGTGAGGTAGACAACATACAAAGTGAATATATAGTAAGTGAAAAACAACAAAAGTTAACAGTAAACATTACACATACAGAGGTTTCAAAACAGTAAAGACGTTACAAATGTCATATTATATATATATATACAGTGTTTTAACAATGTACAAATGGTTAAAGGACACAAGATAAAATAAATAAGCATAAATATGGGTTGTATTTACAATGGTGTTTGTTCTTCACTGGTTGCCCTTTTCTCGTGGCAACAGGTCACAAATCTTGCTGCTCTCTCTCTCTCTCTCTCTCTCTCTCTCTCTCTCTCTGTCTCTGTCTCTGTCTCTGTCTCTGTCTCTCTCTGTCTCTGTCTTTGTCTCTGTCTCTCTCTCTGTCTCTCTCTCTCTGTCTCTGTGTCTCTCTCTCTGTCTCTGTCTCTGTCTCTGTCTCTGTCTCTGTCTCTCTCTCTCTCTCTCTCTCTCTCTCTCTCTGTCCCTCTGTCTCTCTCTCTCTCTCTCTCTCTCTCTCTCTCTCTCTCTCTCACTCTGTCTCTGTCTCTCTCTCTGTCTCGCTGTCTCTGTCTCTCTCTCTCTTTTAACCTACATCTTTTCTTTCCTTCCCTCACCTCCAGTCGAGGGAAGCCATGGTAACGACGGCCTGTTGCCGGGGCAACCATTGCTTGAGCCGGACCAGCCAATCACTGCTGGAGATTCTAGATGGGATTGTGATTATGTACAACCTAAGTGTTCATCAACAGCTCGTAAGAGGCTGTCTGTTCATTGTATGGGCTCCAACAAGGGAACCATTGTATTAGAAGTGCTCTGTAGATCAAGGTCCCAAATGACACCCAATTCCCAGTGCATTTCTCCACATTTCGCTACGTTACAGCCTTATTCTAAAATGGATTACATGGATTAAATATTATTTTTTCTTCAATCAATCTACACACAATACCCCATAATGACATCACAATACCCCATAACGACATCACAATATCCCATAATGACATCACAATACCCCATAATGACATCACAATACCCCATAATGACATCACAATACCCCATAACGACAAAGCAAAAACAGGTTATTAGTCATTTTAGCAAATTAAATATTACATTGACATAAGTATTCAGACCCTTTACTCAGTACTTTGTTGTAGCACCTTGTGTAGTGATTACAGCATCGAGTCTTCTTGGGTATGACACGACAAGCTTGGCACACCTGTATTTGTGGAGGTTCTCCCATTCTTCTCTGCAGATCTTGGGCTCTGGCAAGGCCACTCAAGGACATTCAGAGACTTGTCCCGAAGCCACTCCTGCGTTGTTTTGCCTGTGTGCTTAGTTGTTGTTGTCCTGTTGGAAGGTGAACCTACTGCCCCAGTCTGAGGTCCTGAGCGCTCTGGAGCAGGTTTTCATCAAGGATCCCTCTGTACTTTCGTCTGTTCAGTTTTCCCTCGTTGCTGACTAGTCTCCCAGTCCCTGCCGCTGAAAAACATCCCCACAGCATTACGTGCCTTTCGGCTTCCGTCTGGCCACTCTAAAGGCCTGATTGGTGGAGTGCTGCAGAGATGGTTGTCCTTCTGGAATGGTCCAGAGCCCTGTAGCCCGGAGCCCTGTAACCCGGCCCAGAGCACAGTAACCCGGCCCAGAGCCCTGTAACCCGGCCCAGAGCACAGTAACCCGGCCCAGAGCCCTGTAACCCGGCCCAGAGCCCTGTAATCCGGCCCAGAGCCCTGTAACCCGGCCCAGAGCACAGTAACCCGGCCCAGACCCTGTAACCTGGCCCAGAGCACAGTAACCCGGCCCAGAGCCCTGTAACCCGGCCCAGAGCCCTGTAACCCGGCCCAGAGCACAGTAACCCAGCCCAGACCCTGTAACCTGGCCCAGAGCACAGTAACCTGGCCCAGAGCACAGTAACCCGGCCCAGAGCCCTGTAACCCGGCCCAGAGCCCTGTAACCCGGCCCAGGGCCCTGTAACCCGGCCCAGAGCACAGTAACCCAGCCCAGAGCCCCGTAATCCGGCCCAGAGCCCTGTAACCCGGCCCAGAGCACAGTAACCCGGCCCAGAGCCATGTAACCCGGCCCAGAGCACAGTAACCCGCCCCAGAGCCCTGTAACCCGGCCCAGAGCCCTGTAACCCGGCCCAGAGCACAGTAACCCGCCCCAGAGCCCTGTAACCCGCCCCAGAGCCCTGTAACCCGGCCCAGAGCCCTGTAACCCGGCCCAGAGCCCTGTAACCCGGCCCAGAGCACAGTAACCCAGCCCAGAGCCCTGTAACCCGGCCACAGAGCCCTGTAACCCGGCCCAGAGCACAGTAACCCGGCCCAGAGCCCTGTAACCCGGCACAGAGCACAGTAACCCGGCCCAGAGCCCTGTAGCCCGGCCCAGAGCCCTGTAATCCGGCCCAGAGCCCTGTAACCCGGCCCAGAGCCCTGTAACCCGGCCCAGAGCACAGTAACCCGGCCCATAGCCCTGTAACCCGGCACAGAGCACAGTAACCCGGCCCAGAGCCCTGTAACCCGGCCCAGAGCCCTGTAACCCGGCCCAAAGCACAGTACCCCGGCCCAGAGCCCTGTAACCCGGCCCAGAGCCCCGTAACCCGGCCCAGAGCCCCGTAACCCGGCCCAGATCCCTGTAACCCGGCCCAGATCCCTGTAACCTGGCCCAGAGCCCTGTAACCCGGCCCAGAGCACAGTAACCCAGCCCAGAGCCCTGTAACCCGGCCCAGAGCACAGTAACCTGGCCCAGAGCCCTGTAACCCGGCCCAAAGCACAGTAACCCGGCCCAGAGCCCTAAAGAACAGAAACAGATGCAGCACAGTGGAACAAATGTATATCTATTGACTGTGTGATGTTGTCGGTAATCTCCCTGTCGTTTGTGTGTGTGCACGTGTGTGTGCACGTGTGTCCTATCCCCAGGCTATGAGGACACCCTGACTCAACTCGATGTTGTCCTCTCTAAGCACCCATGCATCGTCAGGACAGATCAGTGGGAGCCAATCAGAAACATATCCATCAAAATTATACATCTATGGCCTTAATAACCATCATATTATAAACCACATTATAAATCAATCACATTTATTAGTAGGGGCCCAGAGTTTTCCTGAACACATTACTGAAGAGAATCGACTTGACCACGAGGAACTCTGGATCGTGAGTTACTATGGCCTGGAGTTTTACCTGCTCACGTCACATGGTCAGAGAGGAATAACTCTGATTTATCGTCCGTTAGTCAGCACCTCATCTAAAATGGTCTTTATTTCTTTGCCTGTTTATTAGCTGACAGGTTTAGGTAAGAGGAATGACACGTTCATCTCTACACACAGCAACAATGTCAATGTGTAAATGAGTCACCCTGGTTGTATCCCAAATTGAGACTACGCGTTCATCTCTACACACAGCAACAACGTGTAAATGAGTCACCCTAGGTTGTATCCCAAATTGCACCATATTGCTTGAACAAAGCACCACACACACACACACACACACACACACACACACACACACACACACACACACACACACACACACACACACACACACACACACACACACACACACCGTCTCATCTGTCTGTACTGATGTCTACTTATTACGTACAGCTGCATGACAAATTAAGGAAGCAGGATAAAGCTGCCCGGTAACACAAAGAGTCATTCCTTACCAGTTATTTTAATTGGAAATGTAGACCTAATATAGCTACCGGCCCTGCTATTCCTCAACACGATTAATTTCTTCATATAAACGGATAATTACATTTTTTTTTTTTACAATTGAGCTCCAGCCAGACAGAGGGAAAGCAAGGAAATGTCTGTCTGCCCTTTTCCTTCCCCTTCATCTTCTAGTGGCTTGTGTTTTATAATCCTATTTAAAGTTGACCTGAGCGTAGCTTTCATTAGAAAGAAGGAGGTGTTGTTTTTGTTAAAGGAACTGTAATGTGTCTGTGATTATTGTGGAAGGAAGAAGGTGTTTTTTTTTTTATATTCAGGGTTCAGCACACTATGGGTTAAAAAACTATTTGAAATCTTTCAAATGCTTTGAGTGTTTGCTTTAGACCTGTCTGCTGGCCAGAGGGGTGGGGTTACAGTTATGGAACTATTCTATTGGTCCATTAAGCCAGGCAAATGGATTGAAAATGATTTCAAATAGTATTTGAACCCAGGTCTGATATTCAATATTGATTTGAATCGTTGTGTTCTTCATGCTTGTCAGGCTCTGTCTAATAGTCTGACACTGTCTAACAGTCTAACAGTCTAACGGTAATCTAACCTGGTCTGACACTGTCTAATAGCCTGACAGTCTAACGGTAATCTAACCTGGTCTGACACTGTCTAACAGTCTAAGAGTCTAACGGTAATCTAACCTGGTCTGACACTGTCTAACAGTCTAATAGTCTAACGGTAATCTAACCTGGTCTGACACTCTCTAATAGCCTAACAGTCTAACGGTAATCTAACCTGGTCTGACACTGTCTAACAGTCTAACAGTCTAACGGTAATCTAACCTGGTCTGACACTGTCTAACAGTCTAACGGTAATTTAACCTGGTCTGACACTGTCTAATAGCCTAACAGTCTAACGGTAATCTAACCTGGTCTGACACTGTCTAACAGTCTAACGGTAATCTAACCTGGTCTGACACTGTCTAATAGCCTAACAGTCTAACGGTAATCTAACCTGGTCTGACACTGTCAAATAGTCTGACGGTCTAACGGTAATCTAACCTGGTCTGACACTGTCTAACAGTCTAACGGTAATCTAACCTGGTCTGACACTGTCTAATAGCCTAACAGTCTAACGGTAATCTAACCTGGTCTGACACTGTCTAATAGTCTAACAGTCTAACGGTAATCTAACCTGATCTGACACTGTCTAATACTGATCTGACTGATCTGACACTGCCTGACAGTCTAACGGTAATCTAACCTGGTCTGACACTGTCTAACAGTCTAACAGTAATCTAACCTGGTCTGACACTGTCTAATAGCCTAACAGTCTAACGGTAATCTAACCTGGTCTGACACTGTCTAATAGCCTAACAGTCTAACGGTAATCTAACCTGGTCAGACACTGTCTAATAGCCTAACAGTCTAACGGTAATCTAACCTGGTCTGACACTGTCTAACAGTCTAACGGTAATCTAACCTGGTCTGACAATGTCTAATAGTCTAACAGTCTAACGGTAATCTAACCTGGTCTGGCACTGTCTAACAGTCTAACGGTAATCTAACCTGGTCTGACACTGTCTAATAGCCTAACAGTCTAACGGTAATCTAACCTGGTCTGACACTGTCTAATAGCCTAACAGTCTAACGGTAATCTAACCTGGTCTGACACTGTCTAATAGCCTAACAGTCTAACGGTAATCTAACCTGGTCTGACACTGTCTAATAGCCTAACAGTCTGACGGTAATCTAACCTGGTCTGACACTGTCTAATAGCCTAACAGTCTAACGGTAATCTAACCTGGTCTGACACTGTCTAACAGTCTAACGGTAATCTAACCTGGTCTGACACTGTCTAATAGCCTAACAGTCTAACGGTAATCTAACCTGGTCTGATACTGTCTAACAGTCTAACGGTAATCTAACCTGGTCTGACACTGTCTAATAGCCTAACAGTCTAACGGTAATCTAACCTGGTCTGACACTGTCTAATAGCCTAACAGTCTAACGGTAATCTAACCTGGTCTGACACTGTCTAATAGTCTGACAGTCTAACGGTAATCTAACCTAGTCTGACACTGTCTAATAGTCTAACAGTCTAACGGTAATCTAACCTGGTCTGACACTGTCTAATAGCCTAACAGTCTAACGGTAATCTAACCTGGTCTGACACTGTCTAACAGTCTAACGGTAATCTAACCTGGTCTGACAATGTCTAATAGTCTAACAGTCTAACGGTAATCTAACCTGGTCTGGCACTGTCTAACAGTCTAACGGTAATCTAACCTGGTCTGACACTGTCTAATAGCCTAACAGTCTAACGGTAATCTAACCTGGTCTGACACTGTCTAATAGCCTAACAGTCTAACGGTAATCTAACCTGGTCTGACACTGTCTAATAGCCTAACAGTCTAACGGTAATCTAACCTGGTCTGACACTGTCTAATAGCCTAACAGTCTAACGGTAATCTAACCTGGTCTGACACTGTCTAATAGCCTAACAGTCTAACGGTAATCTAACCTGGTCTGACACTGTCTAACAGTCTAACGGTAATCTAACCTGGTCTGACACTGTCTAATAGCCTAACAGTCTAACGGTAATCTAACCTGGTCTGATACTGTCTAACAGTCTAACGGTAATCTAACCTGGTCTGACACTGTCTAATAGCCTAACAGTCTAACGGTAATCTAACCTGGTCTGACACTGTCTAATAGTCTGACAGTCTAACGGTAATCTAACCTAGTCTGACACTGTCTAATAGTCTAACAGTCTAACGGTAATCTAACCTGGTCTGACACTGTCTAACAGTCTAACGGTAATCTAACCTGGTCTGACACTGTCTAATAGTCTAACGGTAATCTAACCTGGTCTGACACTGTCTAACAGTCTAACGGTAATCTAACCTGGTCTGACACTGTCTAATAGCCTAACAGTCTAACGGTAATCTAACCTGGTCTGACACTGTCTAATAGTCTGACAGTCTAACGGTAATCTAACCTGGTCTGACACTGTCTAATAGCCTAACAGTCTAACGGTAATCTAACCTGGTCTGACACTGTCTAATAGTCTGACAGTCTAACGGTAATCTAACCTGGTCTGACACTGTCTAATAGTCTAACAGTCTAACGGTAATCTAACCTGGTCTGACACTGTCTAACAGTCTAACGGTAATCTAACCTGGTCTGACACTGTCTAATAGCCTAACAGTCTAACGGTAATCTAACCTGGTCTGACACTGTCTAACAGTCTAACGGTAATCTAACCTGGTCTGACACTCTCTAACAGTCTAATGGTAATTTAACCTGGTCTGACACTGTCTAATAGTCTAACAGTCTAACGGTAATCTAACCTGGTCTGACACTGTCTAATAGTCTGACAGTCTAACGGTAATCTAACCTGGTCTGACACTGTCTAATAGCCTAACAGTCTAACGGTAATCTAACCTGGTCTGACACTGTCTAATAGCCTAACAGTCTAACGGTAATCTAACCTGGTCTGACACTGCCTGACAGTCTAACGGTAATCTAACCTGGTCTGACACTGTCTAACAGTCTAACAGTAATCTAACCTGGTCTGACACTGTCTAATAGCCTAACAGTCTAACGGTAATCTAACCTGGTCTGACACTGTCTAACAGTCTAACGGTAATCTAACCTGGTCTGACAATGTCTAATAGTCTAACAGTCTAACGGTAATCTAACCTGGTCTGGCACTGTCTAACAGTCTAACGGTAATCTAACCTGGTCTGACACTGTCTAATAGCCTAACAGTCTAACGGTAATCTAACCTGGTCTGACACTGTCTAATAGCCTAACATTCTAACGGTAATCTAACCTGGTCTGACACTGTCTAATAGCCTAACAGTCTAACGGTAATCTAACCTGGTCTGACACTGTCTAACAGTCTAACGGTAATCTAACCTGGTCTGACACTGTCTAATAGCCTAACAGTCTAACGGTAATCTAACCTGGTCTGATACTGTCTAACAGTCTAACGGTAATCTAACCTGGTCTGACACTGTCTAATAGCCTAACAGTCTAACGGTAATCTAACCTGGTCTGACACTGTCTAATAGTCTGACAGTCTAACGGTAATCTAACCTAGTCTGACACTGTCTAATAGTCTAACAGTCTAACGTTAATCTAACCTGGTCTGACACTGTCTAATAGCCTAACAGTCTAACGGTAATCTAACCTGGTCTGACACTGTCTAACAGTCTAACGGTAATCTAACCTGGTCTGACAATGTCTAATAGTCTAACAGTCTAACGGTAATCTAACCTGGTCTGGCACTGTCTAACAGTCTAACGGTAATCTAACCTGGTCTGACACTGTCTAATAGCCTAACAGTCTAACGGTAATCTAACCTGGTCTGACACTGTCTAATAGCCTAACAGTCTAACGGTAATCTAACCTGGTCTGACACTGTCTAATAGCCTAACAGTCTAACGGTAATCTAACCTGGTCTGACACTGTCTAATAGCCTAACAGTCTAACGGTAATCTAACCTGGTCTGACACTGTCTAATAGCCTAACAGTCTAACGGTAATCTAACCTGGTCTGACACTGTCTAACAGTCTAACGGTAATCTAACCTGGTCTGACACTGTCTAATAGCCTAACAGTCTAACGGTAATCTAACCTGGTCTGATACTGTCTAACAGTCTAACGGTAATCTAACCTGGTCTGACACTGTCTAATAGCCTAACAGTCTAACGGTAATCTAACCTGGTCTGACACTGTCTAATAGTCTGACAGTCTAACGGTAATCTAACCTAGTCTGACACTGTCTAATAGTCTAACAGTCTAACGGTAATCTAACCTGGTCTGACACTGTCTAACAGTCTAACGGTAATCTAACCTGGTCTGACACTGTCTAATAGTCTAACGGTAATCTAACCTGGTCTGACACTGTCTAACAGTCTAACGGTAATCTAACCTGGTCTGACACTGTCTAATAGCCTAACAGTCTAACGGTAATCTAACCTGGTCTGACACTGTCTAATAGTCTGACAGTCTAACGGTAATCTAACCTGGTCTGACACTGTCTAATAGCCTAACAGTCTAACGGTAATCTAACCTGGTCTGACACTGTCTAATAGTCTGACAGTCTAACGGTAATCTAACCTGGTCTGACACTGTCTAATAGCCTAACAGTTTTACGGTAATCTAACCTGGTCTGACACTGTCTAATAGCCTAACAGTCTAACGGTAATCTAACCTGGTCTGACACTGTCTAACAGTCTAACGGTAATCTAACCTGGTCTGACACTGTCTAATAGCCTAACAGTCTAACGGTAATCTAACCTGGTCTGACACTGTCTAATAGTCTGACAGTCTAACGGTAATCTAACCTAGTCTGACACTGTCTAATAGTCTAACAGTCTAACGGTAATCTAACCTGGTCTGACACTGTCTAATAGCCTAACAGTCTAACGGTAATCTAACCTGGTCTGACACTGTCTAACAGTCTAACGGTAATCTAACCTGGTCTGACAATGTCTAATAGTCTAACAGTCTAACGGTAATCTAACCTGGTCTGACACTGTCTAATAGCCTAACAGTCTAACGGTAATCTAACCTGGTCTGACACTGTCTAACAGTCTAACGGTAATCTAACCTGGTCTGACACTGTCTAATAGCCTAACAGTCTAACGGTAATCTAACCTGGTCTGATACTGTCTAACAGTCTAACGGTAATCTAACCTGGTCTGACACTGTCTAATAGCCTAACAGTCTAACGGTAATCTAACCTGGTCTGATACTGTCTAACAGTCTAACGGTAATCTAACCTGGTCTGACACTGTCTAATAGCCTAACAGTCTAACGGTAATCTAACCTGGTCTGACACTGTCTAACAGTCTAACGGTAATCTAACCTGGTCTGACACTGTCTAATAGTCTAACGGTAATCTAACCTGGTCTGACACTGTCTAACAGTCTAACGGTAATCTAACCTGGTCTGACACTGTCTAATAGCCTAACAGTCTAACGGTAATCTAACCTGGTCTGACACTGTCTAATAGTCTGACAGTCTAACGGTAATCTAACCTGGTCTGACACTGTCTAATAGCCTAACAGTCTAACGGTAATCTAACCTGGTCTGACACTGTCTAATAGTCTGACAGTCTAACGGTAATCTAACCTGGTCTGACACTGTCTAATAGTCTAACGGTAATCTAACCTGTTCTGACACTGTCTAATAGTCTAACAGTCTAACGGTAATCTAACCTGGTCTGACACTGTCTAACAGTCTAACGGTAATCTAACCTGGTCTGACACTGTCTAATAGCCTAACAGTCTAACGGTAATCTAACCTGGTCTGACACTGTCTAACAGTCTAACGGTAATCTAACCTGGTCTGACACTGCCTGACAGTCTAACGGTAATCTAACCTGGTCTGACACTGTCTAACAGTCTAACAGTAATCTAACCTGGTCTGACACTGTCTAATAGCCTAACAGTCTAACGGTAATCTAACCTGGTCTGACACTGTCTAACAGTCTAACGGTAATCTAACCTGGTCTGACAATGTCTAATAGTCTAACAGTCTAACGGTAATCTAACCTGGTCTGGCACTGTCTAACAGTCTAACGGTAATCTAACCTGGTCTGACACTGTCTAATAGCCTAACAGTCTAACGGTAATCTAACCTGGTCTGACACTGTCTAATAGCCTAACATTCTAACGGTAATCTAACCTGGTCTGACACTGTCTAATAGCCTAACAGTCTAACGGTAATCTAACCTGGTCTGACACTGTCTAACAGTCTAACGGTAATCTAACCTGGTCTGACACTGTCTAATAGCCTAACAGTCTAACGGTAATCTAACCTGGTCTGATACTGTCTAACAGTCTAACGGTAATCTAACCTGGTCTGACACTGTCTAATAGCCTAACAGTCTAACGGTAATCTAACCTGGTCTGACACTGTCTAATAGTCTGACAGTCTAACGGTAATCTAACCTAGTCTGACACTGTCTAATAGTCTAACAGTCTAACGTTAATCTAACCTGGTCTGACACTGTCTAATAGCCTAACAGTCTAACGGTAATCTAACCTGGTCTGACACTGTCTAACAGTCTAACGGTAATCTAACCTGGTCTGACAATGTCTAATAGTCTAACAGTCTAACGGTAATCTAACCTGGTCTGGCACTGTCTAACAGTCTAACGGTAATCTAACCTGGTCTGACACTGTCTAATAGCCTAACAGTCTAACGGTAATCTAACCTGGTCTGACACTGTCTAATAGCCTAACAGTCTAACGGTAATCTAACCTGGTCTGACACTGTCTAATAGCCTAACAGTCTAACGGTAATCTAACCTGGTCTGACACTGTCTAATAGCCTAACAGTCTAACGGTAATCTAACCTGGTCTGACACTGTCTAATAGCCTAACAGTCTAACGGTAATCTAACCTGGTCTGACACTGTCTAACAGTCTAACGGTAATCTAACCTGGTCTGACACTGTCTAATAGCCTAACAGTCTAACGGTAATCTAACCTGGTCTGATACTGTCTAACAGTCTAACGGTAATCTAACCTGGTCTGACACTGTCTAATAGCCTAACAGTCTAACGGTAATCTAACCTGGTCTGACACTGTCTAATAGTCTGACAGTCTAACGGTAATCTAACCTAGTCTGACACTGTCTAATAGTCTAACAGTCTAACGGTAATCTAACCTGGTCTGACACTGTCTAACAGTCTAACGGTAATCTAACCTGGTCTGACACTGTCTAATAGTCTAACGGTAATCTAACCTGGTCTGACACTGTCTAACAGTCTAACGGTAATCTAACCTGGTCTGACACTGTCTAATAGCCTAACAGTCTAACGGTAATCTAACCTGGTCTGACACTGTCTAATAGTCTGACAGTCTAACGGTAATCTAACCTGGTCTGACACTGTCTAATAGCCTAACAGTCTAACGGTAATCTAACCTGGTCTGACACTGTCTAATAGTCTGACAGTCTAACGGTAATCTAACCTGGTCTGACACTGTCTAATAGCCTAACAGTTTTACGGTAATCTAACCTGGTCTGACACTGTCTAATAGCCTAACAGTCTAACGGTAATCTAACCTGGTCTGACACTGTCTAACAGTCTAACGGTAATCTAACCTGGTCTGACACTGTCTAATAGCCTAACAGTCTAACGGTAATCTAACCTGGTCTGACACTGTCTAATAGTCTGACAGTCTAACGGTAATCTAACCTAGTCTGACACTGTCTAATAGTCTAACAGTCTAACGGTAATCTAACCTGGTCTGACACTGTCTAATAGCCTAACAGTCTAACGGTAATCTAACCTGGTCTGACACTGTCTAACAGTCTAACGGTAATCTAACCTGGTCTGACAATGTCTAATAGTCTAACAGTCTAACGGTAATCTAACCTGGTCTGACACTGTCTAATAGCCTAACAGTCTAACGGTAATCTAACCTGGTCTGACACTGTCTAACAGTCTAACGGTAATCTAACCTGGTCTGACACTGTCTAATAGCCTAACAGTCTAACGGTAATCTAACCTGGTCTGATACTGTCTAACAGTCTAACGGTAATCTAACCTGGTCTGACACTGTCTAATAGCCTAACAGTCTAACGGTAATCTAACCTGGTCTGATACTGTCTAACAGTCTAACGGTAATCTAACCTGGTCTGACACTGTCTAATAGCCTAACAGTCTAACGGTAATCTAACCTGGTCTGACACTGTCTAACAGTCTAACGGTAATCTAACCTGGTCTGACACTGTCTAATAGTCTAACGGTAATCTAACCTGGTCTGACACTGTCTAACAGTCTAACGGTAATCTAACCTGGTCTGACACTGTCTAATAGCCTAACAGTCTAACGGTAATCTAACCTGGTCTGACACTGTCTAATAGTCTGACAGTCTAACGGTAATCTAACCTGGTCTGACACTGTCTAATAGCCTAACAGTCTAACGGTAATCTAACCTGGTCTGACACTGTCTAATAGTCTGACAGTCTAACGGTAATCTAACCTGGTCTGACACTGTCTAATAGTCTAACGGTAATCTAACCTGTTCTGACACTGTCTAATAGTCTAACAGTCTAACGGTAATCTAACCTGGTCTGACACTGTCTAACAGTCTAACGGTAATCTAACCTGGTCTGACACTGTCTAATAGCCTAACAGTCTAACGGTAATCTAACCTGGTCTGACACTGTCTAACAGTCTAACGGTAATCTAACCTGGTCTGACACTCTCTAACAGTCTAATGGTAATCTAACCTGGTCTGACACTGTCTAATAGCCTAACAGTCTAACGGTAATTTAACCTGGTCTGACACTGTCTAATAGTCTAACAGTCTAACGGTAATCTAACCTGGTCTGACACTGTCTAATAGTCTGACAGTCTAACGGTAATCTAACCTGGTCTGACACTGTCTAATAGCCTAACAGTCTAACGGTAATCTAACCTGGTCTGACACTGTCTAACAGTCTAACGGTAATCTAACCTGGTCTGACACTGTCTAACAGTCTAACGGTAATCTAACCTGGTCTGACACTGTCTAATAGCCTAAGAGTCTAACGGTAATCTAACCTGGTCTGACACTGTCTAACAGTCTAACAGTCTAACGGTAATCTAACCTGATCTGACACTGTCTAATAGTCTGACAGTCTAACGGTAATCTAACCTGGTCTGACACAGTCTAACAGTCTAACGGTAATCTAACCTGGTCTGACACTGTCTAATAGTCTGACAGTCTAACGGTAATCTAACCTGGTCTGACACTGTCTAATAGCCTAACGGTAATCTAACCTGGTCTGACACTGTCTAATAGTCTGACATTCTAACGGTAATCTAACCTGGTCTGACACTGTCTAATAGCCTAACAGTCTAACGGTAATCTAACCTGGTCTGACACTGTCTAATAGACTAACGGTAATCTAACCTGGTCTGACACTGTCTAATAGTCTAACAGTCTAACGGTAATCTAACCTGGTCTGACACTGTCTAACAGTCTAACGGTAATCTAACCTGGTCTGACACTGTCTGATAGCCTAACAGTCTAACGGTAATCTAACCTGGTATGACACTGTCTAATAGTCTAACAGTCTAACGGTAATCTAACCTGGTCTGACACTGTCTAACAGTCTAACGGTAATCTAACCTGGTCTGACACTGTCTAATAGCCTAACAGTCTAACGGTAATCTAATCTGGTCTGACACTGTCTAATAGTCTAACAGTCTAACGGTAATCTAACCTGGTCTGACACTGTCTAATAGTCTGACAGTCTAACGGTAATCTAACCTGGTCTGACACTGTCTAATAGTCTAACAGTCTAACGGTAATCTAACCTGGTCTGACACTGTCTAACAGTCTAACGGTAATCTAACCTGGTCTGACACTGTCTAATAGCCTAACAGTCTAACGGTAATCTAACCTGGTCTGACACTGTCTAACAGTCTAACGGTAATCTAACCTGGTCTGACACTGTCTAATAGTCTGACAGTCTAACGGTAATCTAACCTGGTCTGACACTGTCTAACAGTCTAACGGTAATCTAACCTGGTCTGACACTGTCTAATAGCCTAACAGTCTAACGGTAATCTAACCTGGTCTGACACTGTCTAACAGTCTAACGGTAATCTAACCTGGTCTGACACTGTCTAACAGTCTAACGGTGATCTAACCTGGTCTGACACTGTCTAATAGCCTAACAGTCTAACGGTAATCTAACCTGGTCTGACACTGTCTAACAGTCTAACAGTCTAACGGTAATCTAACCTGATCTGACACTGTCTAATAGTCTGACAGTCTAACAGTAATCTAACCTGGTCTGACACTGTCTAACATTCTAACGGTAATCTAACCTGGTCTGACACTGTCTAACAGTCTAACGGTAATCTAACCTGGTCTGACACTGTCTAATAGCCTAACAGTCTAACGGTAATCTAACCTGGTCTGACACTGTCTAACAGTCTAACGGTAATCTAACCTGGTCTGACACTGTCTAACAGTCTAACGGTAATCTAACCTGGTCTGACACTGTCTAATAGCCTAACAGTCTAACGGTAATCTAACCTGGTCTGACACTGTCTAACAGTCTAACAGTCTAACGGTAATCTGACCTGATCTGACACTGTCTAATAGTCTGACAGTCTAACGGTAATCTAACCTGGTCTGACACTGTCTAACAGTCTAACGGTAATCTAACCTGGTCTGACACTGTCTAATAGTCTGACAGTCTAACGGTAATCTAACCTGGTCTGACACTGTCTAATAGCCTAACAGTCTAACGGTAATCTAACCTGGTCTGACACTGTCTAACAGTCTAACGGTAATCTAACCTGGTCTGACACTGTCTAATAGACTGACAGTCTAACGGTAATCTAACCTGGTCTGACACTGTCTAATAGCCTAACAGTCTAACGGTAATCTAACCTGGTCTGACACTGTCTAACAGTCTAACGGTAATCTAACCTGGTCTGACACTGTCTAACAGTCTAAGAGTCTAACGGTAATCTAACCTGGTCTGACACTGTCTAATAGCCTAACAGTCTAACGGTAATCTAACCTGGTCTGACACTGTCTAATAGCCTAACAGTCTAACGGTAATCTAACCTGGTCTGACACTGTCTAATAGCCTATCAGTCTAACGGTAATCTAACCTGGTCTGACACTGTCTAACAGTCTAACGGTAATCTAACCTGGTCTGACACTGTCTAACAGTCTAACGGTAATCTAACCTGGTCTGGCACTGTCTAACAGTCTAACGGTAATCTAACCTGGTCTGACACTGTCTAATAGCCTAACAGTCTAACGGCAATCTAACCTGGTCTGACACTGTCTAATAGCCTAACAGTCAAACGGTAATCTAACCTGGTCTGACACTGTCTAATAGCCTAACAGTCTAACGGTAATCTAACCTGGTCTGACACTGTCTAACAGTCTAACGGTAATCTAACCTGGTCTGACACTGTCTAATAGCCTAACAGTCTAACGGTAATCTAACCTGGTCTGACACTGTCTAACAGTCTAACGGTAATCTAACCTGGTCTGACACTGTCTAATGGTCTAACAGTCTAACGGTAATCTAACCTAGTCTGACACTGTCTAATAGTCTAACAGTCTAACGGTAATCTAACCTGGTCTGACACTGTCTAACAGTCTAACGGTAATCTTACCTGGTCTGACACTGTCTAATAGCCTAACAGTCTAACGGTAATCTAACCTGGTCTGACACTGTCTAACAGTCTAACGGTAATCTAACCTGGTCTGACACTGTCTAATAGCCTAACAGTCTAACGGTAATCTAACCTGGTCTGACACTGTCTAATAGTCTGACAGTCTAACGGTAATCTAACCTGGTCTGACACTGTCTAATAGCCTAACAGTCTAACGGTAATCTAACCTGGTCTGACACTGTCTAATAGTCTGACAGTCTAACGGTAATCTAACCTGGTCTGACACTGTCTAATAGTCTAACGGTAATCTAACCTGGTCTGACACTGTCTAATAGTCTAACAGTCTGACGGTAATCTAACCTGGTCTGACACTGTCTAACAGTCTAACGGTAATCTAACCTGGTCTGACACTGTCTAATAGCCTAACAGTCTAAAGGTAATCTAACCTGGTCTGACACTGTCTAATAGTCTAACAGTCTAACGGTAATCTAACCTGGTCTGACACTGTCTAATAGCCTAACAGTCTAACGGTAATCTAACCTGGTCTGACACTGTCTAACAGTAAAACGGTAATCTAACCTTGTCTGACACTGTCTAATAGCCTAACAGTCTAACGGTAATCTAACCTGGTCTGACACTTTCTAATGGTCTAACAGTCTAACGGTAATCTAACCTGGTCTGATACTGTCTAACAGTCTAACGGTAATCTAACCTGGTCTGACACTGTCTAATAGCCTAACAGTCTAACGGTAATCTAACCTGGTCTGACACTGTCTAATAGTCTAACAGTCTAACGGTAATCTAACCTGGTCTGACACTGTCTAATAGTCTGACAGTCTAACGGTAATCTAACCTGGTCTGACACTGTCTAATAGTCTAACAGTCTAACGGTAATCTAACCTGGTCTGACACTGTCTAACAGTCTAACGGTAATCTAACCTTGTCTGACACTGTCTAATAGCCTAACAGTCTAACGGTAATCTAACCTGGTCTGACACTGTCTAATAGTCTAACAGTCTAACGGTAATCTAACCTGGTCTGACACTGTCTAACAGTCTAACGGTAATCTAACCTGGTCTGACACTGTCTAATAGCCTAACAGTCTAACGGTAATCTAACCTGGTCTGACACTGTCTAACAGTCTAACGGTAATCTAACCTGGTCTGACACTGTCTAATAGTCTGACAGTCTAACGGTAATCTAACCTGGTCTGACACTGTCTAACAGTCTAACGGTAATCTAACCTGGTCTGACACTGTCTAATAGCCTAACAGTCTAACGGTAATCTAACCTGGTGTGACACTGTCTAACAGTCTAACGGTAATCTAACCTGGTCTGACACTGTCTAACAGGCTAACGGTAATCTAACCTGGTCTGACACTGTCTAATAGCCTAACAGTCTAACGGTAATCTAACCTGGTCTGACACTGTCTAACAGTCTAACAGTCTAACGGTAATCTAACCTGATCTGACACTGTCTAATAGTCTGACAGTCTAACGGTAATCTAACCTGGTCTGACACTGTCCAACAGTCTAACGGTAATCTAACCTAGTCTGACACTGTCTAATAGTCTGACAGTCTAACGGTAATCTAACCTGGTCTGACACTGTCTAATAGCCTAACAGTCTAACGGTAATCTAACCTGGTCTGACACTGTCTAATAGTCTGACAGTCTAACGGTAATCTAACCTGGTCTGACACTGTCTAATAGTCTAACGGTAATCTAACCTGGTCTGACACTGTCTAATAGTCTAACAGTCTGACGGTAATCTAACCTGGTCTGACACTGTCTAACAGTCTAACGGTAATCTAACCTGGTCTGACACTGTCTAATAGCCTAACAGTCTAAAGGTAATCTAACCTGGTCTGACACTGTCTAATAGTCTAACAGTCTAACGGTAATCTAACCTGGTCTGACACTGTCTAATAGCCTAACAGTCTAACGGTAATCTAACCTGGTCTGACACTGTCTAACAGTAAAACGGTAATCTAACCTTGTCTGACACTGTCTAATAGCCTAACAGTCTAACGGTAATCTAACCTGGTCTGACACTTTCTAATGGTCTAACAGTCTAACGGTAATCTAACCTGGTCTGATACTGTCTAACAGTCTAACGGTAATCTAACCTGGTCTGACACTGTCTAATAGCCTAACAGTCTAACGGTAATCTAACCTGGTCTGACACTGTCTAATAGTCTAACAGTCTAACGGTAATCTAACCTGGTCTGACACTGTCTAATAGTCTGACAGTCTAACGGTAATCTAACCTGGTCTGACACTGTCTAATAGTCTAACAGTCTAACGGTAATCTAACCTGGTCTGACACTGTCTAACAGTCTAACGGTAATCTAACCTTGTCTGACACTGTCTAATAGCCTAACAGTCTAACGGTAATCTAACCTGGTCTGACACTGTCTAATAGTCTAACAGTCTAACGGTAATCTAACCTGGTCTGACACTGTCTAACAGTCTAACGGTAATCTAACCTGGTCTGACACTGTCTAATAGCCTAACAGTCTAACGGTAATCTAACCTGGTCTGACACTGTCTAACAGTCTAACGGTAATCTAACCTGGTCTGACACTGTCTAATAGTCTGACAGTCTAACGGTAATCTAACCTGGTCTGACACTGTCTAACAGTCTAACGGTAATCTAACCTGGTCTGACACTGTCTAATAGCCTAACAGTCTAACGGTAATCTAACCTGGTGTGACACTGTCTAACAGTCTAACGGTAATCTAACCTGGTCTGACACTGTCTAACAGGCTAACGGTAATCTAACCTGGTCTGACACTGTCTAATAGCCTAACAGTCTAACGGTAATCTAACCTGGTCTGACACTGTCTAACAGTCTAACAGTCTAACGGTAATCTAACCTGATCTGACACTGTCTAATAGTCTGACAGTCTAACGGTAATCTAACCTGGTCTGACACTGTCCAACAGTCTAACGGTAATCTAACCTAGTCTGACACTGTCTAATAGTCTGACAGTCTAACGGTAATCTAACCTGGTCTGACACTGTCTAATAGCCTAACAGTCTAACGGTAATCTAACCTGGTCTGACACTGTCTAACAGTCTAACGGTAATCTAACCTGGTCTGACACTGTCTAATAGTCTGACAGTCTAACGGTAATCTAACCTAGTCTGACACTGTCTAATAGTCTAACAGTCTAACGGTAATCTAACCTGGTCTGACACTGTCTAACAGTCTAACGGTAATCTTACCTGGTCTGACACTGTCTAATAGCCTAACAGTCTAACGGTAATCTAACCTGGTCTGACACTGTCTAACAGTCTAACGGTAATCTAACCTGGTCTGACACTGTCTAATAGCCTAACAGTCTAACGGTAATCTAACCTGGTCTGACACTGTCTAATAGTCTGACAGTCTAACGGTAATCTAACCTGGTCTGACACTGTCTAATAGCCTAACAGTCTAACGGTAATCTAACCTGGTCTGACACTGTCTAATAGTCTGACAGTCTAACGGTAATCTAACCTGGTCTGACACTGTCTAATAGTCTAACGGTAATCTAACCTGGTCTGACACTGTCTAATAGTCTAACAGTCTGATGGTAATCTAACCTGGTCTGACACTGTCTAACAGTCTAACGGTAATCTAACCTGGTCTGACACTGTCTAATAGCCTAACAGTCTAAAGGTAATCTAACCTGGTCTGACACTGTCTAATAGTCTAACAGTCTAACGGTAATCTAACCTGGTCTGACACTGTCTAATAGCCTAACAGTCTAACGGTAATCTAACCTGGTCTGACACTGTCTAACAGTAAAACGGTAATCTAACCTTGTCTGACACTGTCTAATAGCCTAACAGTCTAACGGTAATCTAACCTGGTCTGACACTTTCTAATGGTCTAACAGTCTAACGGTAATCTAACCTGGTCTGATACTGTCTAACAGTCTAACGGTAATCTAACCTGGTCTGACACTGTCTAATAGCCTAACAGTCTAACGGTAATCTAACCTGGTCTGACACTGTCTAATAGTCTAACAGTCTAACGGTAATCTAACCTGGTCTGACACTGTCTAATAGTCTGACAGTCTAACGGTAATCTAACCTGGTCTGACACTGTCTAATAGTCTAACAGTCTAACGGTAATCTAACCTGGTCTGACACTGTCTAACAGTCTAACGGTAATCTAACCTTGTCTGACACTGTCTAATAGCCTAACAGTCTAACGGTAATCTAACCTGGTCTGACACTGTCTAATAGTCTAACAGTCTAACGGTAATCTAACCTGGTCTGACACTGTCTAACAGTCTAACGGTAATCTAACCTGGTCTGACACTGTCTAATAGCCTAACAGTCTAACGGTAATCTAACCTGGTCTGACACTGTCTAACAGTCTAACGGTAATCTAACCTGGTCTGACACTGTCTAATAGTCTGACAGTCTAACGGTAATCTAACCTGGTCTGACACTGTCTAACAGTCTAACGGTAATCTAACCTGGTCTGACACTGTCTAATAGCCTAACAGTCTAACGGTAATCTAACCTGGTGTGACACTGTCTAACAGTCTAACGGTAATCTAACCTGGTCTGACACTGTCTAACAGTCTAACGGTAATCTAACCTGGTCTGACACTGTCTAATAGCCTAACAGTCTAACGGTAATCTAACCTGGTCTGACACTGTCTAACAGTCTAACAGTCTAACGGTAATCTAACCTGATCTGACACTGTCTAATAGTCTGACAGTCTAACGGTAATCTAACCTGGTCTGACACTGTCCAACAGTCTAACGGTAATCTAACCTGGTCTGACACTGTCTAATAGTCTGACAGTCTAACGGTAATCTAACCTGGTCTGACACTGTCTAATAGCCTAACAGTCTAACGGTAATCTAACCTGGTCTGACACTGTCTAACAGTCTAACGGTAATCTAACCTGGTCTGACACTGTCTAATAGTCTGACAGTCTAACGGTAATCTAACCTGGTCTGACACTGTCTAATAGTCTAACAGTCTAATGGTATTCTAACCTGGTCTGACACTGTCTAACAGTCTAACGGTAATCTAACCTGGTCTGACACTGTCTAATAGCCTAACAGTCTAACGGTAATCTAACCTGGTCTGACACTGTCTAACAGTCTAACGGTAATCTAACCTGGTCTGACACTGTCTAATAGTCTGACAGTCTAACGGTAATCTAACCTGGTCTGACACTGTCTAACAGTCTAACGGTAATCTAACCTGGTCTGACACTGTCTAATAGCCTAACAGTCTAACGGTAATCTAACCTGGTCTGACACTGTCTAACAGTCTAACAGTCTAACGGTAATCTAACCTGATCTGACACTGTCTAATAGTCTGACATTCTAACGGTAATCTAACCTGGTCTGACACTGTCTAACAGTCTAACGGTAATCTAACCTTGTCTGACACTGTCTAATAGTCTGACAGTCTAACGGTAATCTAACCTGGTCTGACACTGTCTAATAGCCTAACAGTCTAACGGTAATCTAACCTGGTCTGGCACTGTCTAACAGTCTAACGGTAATCTAACCTGGTCTGACACTGTCTAATAGCCTAACAGTCTAACGGTAATCTAACCTGGTCTGACACTGTCTAATAGCCTAACAGTCAAACGGTAATCTAACCTGTTCTGACACTGTCTAATAGCCTAACAGTCTAACGGTAATCTAACCTGGTCTGACACTGTCTAACAGTCTAACGGTAATCTAACCTGGTCTGACACTGTCTAATAGCCTAACAGTCTATTAGGTCTCGACCCCGCCCTGTGCAACTGGGTACTGGACTTCCTGACGGGCCGCCCCCAGGTGGTGAGGGTAGGCAACAACATCTCCTCCCCGCTGATCCTCAACACTGGGGCCCCACAAGGGTGCGTTCTGAGCCCTCTCCTGTACTCCCTGTTCACCCACGACTGCGTGGCCACGCACGCCTCCAACTCAATCATCAAGTTTGCGGACGACACAACAGTGGTAGGCTTGATTACCAACAACGACGAGAAGGCCTACAGGGAGGAGGTGAGGGCCCTCGGAGTGTGGTGTCAGGAAAATAACCTCACACTCAACGTCAACAAAACTAAGGAGATGATTGTGGACTTCAGGAAACAGCAGAGGGAACACCCCCCTATCCACATCGATGGAACAGTAGTGGAGAGGGTAGCAAGTTTTAAGTTCCTCGGCATACACATCACAGACAAACTGAATTGGTCCACTCACACAGACAGCATTGTGAAGAAGGCGCAGCAGCGCCTCTTCAACCTCAGGAGGCTGAAGAAATTTGGCTTGTCACCAAAAGCACTCACAAACTTCTACAGATGCACAATCGAGAGCATCCTGGCGGGCTGTATCACCGCCTGGTACGGCAACTGCTCCGCCCTCAACCGTAAGGCTCTCCAGAGGGTGGTGAGGTCTGCACAACGCATCACCGGGGGCAAACTACCTGCCCTCCAGGACACCTACACCACCCGATGTCACAGGAAGGCCATAAAGATCATCAAGGACATCAACCACCCGAGCCACTGCCTGTTCACCCCGCTATCATCCAGAAGGCGAGGTCAGTACAGGTGCATCAAAGCTGGGACCGAGAGACTGAAAAACAGCTTCTATCTCAAGGCCATCAGACTGTTAAACAGCCACCACTAACATTGAGTGGCTGCTGCCAACACACTGACACTGACTCAACTCCAGCCACTTTAATAATGGGAATTGATGGGAAATGATGTAAATATATCACTAGCCACTTTAAACAATGCTACCTTATATAATGTTACTTACCCTACATTATTCATCTCATATGCATACGTATATACTGTACTCTATATCATCGACTGTATCCTTATGTAATACATGTATCACTAGCCACTTTAAACTATGCCACTTTGTTTACATACTCATCTCATTTGTACATACTGTACTCGATACCATCTACTGTATCTTGCCTATGCTGCTCTGTACCATCACTCATTCATATATCCTTATGTACATATTCTTTATCCCCTTACACTGTGTACAAGACAGTAGTTTTGGAATTGTTAGTTAGATTACTTGTTGGTTATTACTGCATTGTCGGAACTAGAAGCACAAGCATTTCGCTACACTCGCATTAACATCTGCTAACCATGTGTATGTGACAAATAAAATTTGATTTGATTTGATTTGATTTGATTAACAGTCTAACGGTAATCTAACCTGGTCTGACACTGTCTAACAGTCTAACGGTAATCTAACCTGGTCTGACACTGTCTAATGGTCTAACAGTCTAACGGTAATCTAACCTAGTCTGACACTGTCTAATAGTCTAACAGTCTAACGGCAATCTAACCTGGTCTGACACTGTCTAACAGTCTAACGGTAATCTAACCTGGTCTGACACTGTCTAATAGCCTAACAGTCTAACGGTAATCTAACCTGGTCTGACACTGTCTAACAGTCTAACGGTAATCTAACCTGGTCTGACACTGTCTAATAGTCTGACAGTCTAACGGTAATCTAACCTGGTCTGACACTGTCTAATAGCCTAACAGTCTAACGGTAATCTAACCTGGTCTGACACTGTCTAATAGTCTGACAGTCTAACGGTAATCTAACCTGGTCTGACACTGTCTAACAGTCTAACGGTAATCTAACCTGGTCTGACACTGTCTAATAGCCTAACAGTCTAACGGTAATCTAACCTGGTCTGACACTGTCTAACAGTCTAACAGTCTAACGGTAATCTAACCTGATCTGACACTGTCTAATAGTCTGACATTCTAACGGTAATCTAACCTGGTCTGACACTGTCTAACAGTCTAACGGTAATCTAACCTTGTCTGACACTGTCTAATAGTCTGACAGTCTAACGGTAATCTAACCTGGTCTGACACTGTCTAATAGCCTAACAGTCTAACGGTAATCTAACCTGGTCTGGCACTGTCTAACAGTCTAACGGTAATCTAACCTGGTCTGACACTGTCTAATAGCCTAACAGTCTAACGGTAATCTAACCTGGTCTGACACTGTCTAATAGCCTAACAGTCAAACGGTAATCTAACCTGGTCTGACACTGTCTAATAGTCTGACAGTCTAACGGTAATCTAACCTGGTCTGACACTGTCTAACAGTCTAACGGTAATCTAACCTGGTCTGACACTGTCTAATAGCCTAACAGTCTAACGGTAATCTAACCTGGTGTGACACTGTCTAACAGTCTAACGGTAATCTAACCTGGTCTGACACTGTCTAACAGTCTAACGGTAATCTAACCTGGTCTGACACTGTCTAATAGCCTAACAGTCTAACGGTAATCTAACCTGGTCTGACACTGTCTAACAGTCTAACAGTCTAACGGTAATCTAACCTGATCTGACACTGTCTAATAGTCTGACAGTCTAACGGTAATCTAACCTGGTCTGACACTGTCCAACAGTCTAACGGTAATCTAACCTGGTCTGACACTGTCTAATAGTCTGACAGTCTAACGGTAATCTAACCTGGTCTGACACTGTCTAATAGCCTAACAGTCTAACGGTAATCTAACCTGGTCTGACACTGTCTAACAGTCTAACGGTAATCTAACCTGGTCTGACACTGTCTAATAGTCTGACAGTCTAACGGTAATCTAACCTGGTCTGACACTGTCTAATAGTCTAACAGTCTAATGGTATTCTAACCTGGTCTGACACTGTCTAACAGTCTAACGGTAATCTAACCTGGTCTGACACTGTCTAATAGTCTGACAGTCTAACGGTAATCTAACCTGGTCTGACACTGTCTAACAGTCTAACGGTAATCTAACCTGGTCTGACACTGTCTAATAGCCTAACAGTCTAACGGTAATCTAACCTGGTCTGACACTGTCTAACAGTCTAACAGTCTAACGGTAATCTAACCTGATCTGACACTGTCTAATAGTCTGACATTCTAACGGTAATCTAACCTGGTCTGACACTGTCTAACAGTCTAACGGTAATCTAACCTTGTCTGACACTGTCTAATAGTCTGACAGTCTAACGGTAATCTAACCTGGTCTGACACTGTCTAATAGCCTAACAGTCTAACGGTAATCTAACCTGGTCTGGCACTGTCTAACAGTCTAACGGTAATCTAACCTGGTCTGACACTGTCTAATAGCCTAACAGTCTAACGGTAATCTAACCTGGTCTGACACTGTCTAATAGCCTAACAGTCAAACGGTAATCTAACCTGTTCTGACACTGTCTAATAGCCTAACAGTCTAACGGTAATCTAACCTGGTCTGACACTGTCTAACAGTCTAACGGTAATCTAACCTGGTCTGACACTGTCTAATAGCCTAACAGTCTATTAGGTCTCGACCCCGCCCTGTGCAACTGGGTACTGGACTTCCTGACGGGCCGCCCCCAGGTGGTGAGGGTAGGCAACAACATCTCCTCCCCGCTGATCCTCAACACTGGGGCCCCACAAGGGTGCGTTCTGAGCCCTCTCCTGTACTCCCTGTTCACCCACGACTGCGTGGCCACGCACGCCTCCAACTCAATCATCAAGTTTGCGGACGACACAACAGTGGTAGGCTTGATTACCAACAACGACGAGAAGGCCTACAGGGAGGAGGTGAGGGCCCTCGGAGTGTGGTGTCAGGAAAATAACCTCACACTCAACGTCAACAAAACTAAGGAGATGATTGTGGACTTCAGGAAACAGCAGAGGGAACACCCCCCTATCCACATCGATGGAACAGTAGTGGAGAGGGTAGCAAGTTTTAAGTTCCTCGGCATACACATCACAGACAAACTGAATTGGTCCACTCACACAGACAGCATTGTGAAGAAGGCGCAGCAGCGCCTCTTCAACCTCAGGAGGCTGAAGAAATTTGGCTTGTCACCAAAAGCACTCACAAACTTCTACAGATGCACAATCGAGAGCATCCTGGCGGGCTGTATCACCGCCTGGTACGGCAACTGCTCCGCCCTCAACCGTAAGGCTCTCCAGAGGGTGGTGAGGTCTGCACAACGCATCACCGGGGGCAAACTACCTGCCCTCCAGGACACCTACACCACCCGATGTCACAGGAAGGCCATAAAGATCATCAAGGACATCAACCACCCGAGCCACTGCCTGTTCACCCCGCTATCATCCAGAAGGCGAGGTCAGTACAGGTGCATCAAAGCTGGGACCGAGAGACTGAAAAACAGCTTCTATCTCAAGGCCATCAGACTGTTAAACAGCCACCACTAACATTGAGTGGCTGCTGCCAACACACTGACACTGACTCAACTCCAGCCACTTTAATAATGGGAATTGATGGGAAATGATGTAAATATATCACTAGCCACTTTAAACAATGCTACCTTATATAATGTTACTTACCCTACATTATTCATCTCATATGCATACGTATATACTGTACTCTATATCATCGACTGTATCCTTATGTAATACATGTATCACTAGCCACTTTAAACTATGCCACTTTGTTTACATACAAATCTCATTTGTACATACTGTACTCGATACCATCTACTGTATCTTGCCTATGCTGCTCTGTACCATCACTCATTCATATATCCTTATGTACATATTCTTTATCCCCTTACACTGTGTACAAGACAGTAGTTTTGGAATTGTTAGTTAGATTACTTGTTGGTTATTACTGCATTGTCGGAACTAGAAGCACAAGCATTTCGCTACACTCGCATTAACATCTGCTAACCATGTGTATGTGACAAATAAAATTTGATTTGATTTGATTTGATTTGATTAACAGTCTAACGGTAATCTAACCTGGTCTGACACTGTCTAACAGTCTAACGGTAATCTAACCTGGTCTGACACTGTCTAATGGTCTAACAGTCTAACGGTAATCTAACCTAGTCTGACACTGTCTAATAGTCTAACAGTCTAACGGCAATCTAACCTGGTCTGACACTGTCTAACAGTCTAACGGTAATCTAACCTGGTCTGACACTGTCTAATAGCCTAACAGTCTAACGGTAATCTAACCTGGTCTGACACTGTCTAACAGTCTAACGGTAATCTAACCTGGTCTGACACTGTCTAATAGCCTAACAGTCTAACGGTAATCTAACCTGGTCTGACACTGTCTAATAGTCTGACAGTCTAACGGTAATCTAACCTGGTCTGACACTGTCTAATAGCCTAACAGTCTAACGGTAATCTAACCTGGTCTGACACTGTCTAATAGTCTGACAGTCTAACGGTAATCTAACCTGGTCTGACACTGTCTAATAGTCTAACGGTAATCTAACCTGGTCTGACACTGTCTAATAGTCTAACAGTCTAACGGTAATCTAACCTGGTCTGACACTGTCTAACAGTCTAACGGTAATCTAACCTGGTCTGACACTGTCTAATAGCCTAACAGTCTAACGGTAATCTAAACTGGTCTGACACTGTCTAATAGTCTAACAGTCTAACGGTAATCTAACCTGGTCTGACACTGTCTAATAGCCTAACAGTCTTACGGTAATCTAACCTGGTCTGACACTGTCTAATAGCCTAACAGTCTAACGGTAATCTAACCTGGTCTGACACTGTCTAATAGCCTAACAGTCTAACGGTAATCTAACCTGGTCTGACACTGTCTAATAGTCTGACAGTCTAACGGTAATCTAACCTGGTCTGACACTGTCTAATAGCCTAACAGTCTAACGGTAATCTAACCTGGTCTGACACTGTCTAATAGTCTGACAGTCTAACGGTAATCTAACCTGGTCTGACACTGTCTAACAGTCTAACGGTAATCTAACCTGGTCTGACACTGTCTAATAGCCTAACAGTCTAACGGTAATCTAACCTGGTCTGACACTGTCTAACAGTCTAACAGTCTAACGGTAATCTAACCTGATCTGACACTGTCTAATAGTCTGACATTCTAACGGTAATCTAACCTGGTCTGACACTGTCTAACAGTCTAACGGTAATCTAACCTTGTCTGACACTGTCTAATAGTCTGACAGTCTAACGGTAATCTAACCTGGTCTGACACTGTCTAATAGCCTAACAGTCTAACGGTAATCTAACCTGGTCTGGCACTGTCTAACAGTCTAACGGTAATCTAACCTGGTCTGACACTGTCTAATAGCCTAACAGTCTAACGGTAATCTAACCTGGTCTGACACTGTCTAATAGCCTAACAGTCAAACGGTAATCTAACCTGGTCTGACACTGTCTAATAGTCTGACAGTCTAACGGTAATCTAACCTGGTCTGACACTGTCTAACAGTCTAACGGTAATCTAACCTGGTCTGACACTGTCTAATAGCCTAACAGTCTAACGGTAATCTAACCTGGTGTGACACTGTCTAACAGTCTAACGGTAATCTAACCTGGTCTGACACTGTCTAACAGTCTAACGGTAATCTAACCTGGTCTGACACTGTCTAATAGCCTAACAGTCTAACGGTAATCTAACCTGGTCTGACACTGTCTAACAGTCTAACAGTCTAACGGTAATCTAACCTGATCTGACACTGTCTAATAGTCTGACAGTCTAACGGTAATCTAACCTGGTCTGACACTGTCCAACAGTCTAACGGTAATCTAACCTGGTCTGACACTGTCTAATAGTCTGACAGTCTAACGGTAATCTAACCTGGTCTGACACTGTCTAATAGCCTAACAGTCTAACGGTAATCTAACCTGGTCTGACACTGTCTAACAGTCTAACGGTAATCTAACCTGGTCTGACACTGTCTAATAGTCTGACAGTCTAACGGTAATCTAACCTGGTCTGACACTGTCTAATAGTCTAACAGTCTAATGGTATTCTAACCTGGTCTGACACTGTCTAACAGTCTAACGGTAATCTAACCTGGTCTGACACTGTCTAATAGCCTAACAGTCTAACGGTAATCTAACCTGGTCTGACACTGTCTAACAGTCTAACGGTAATCTAACCTGGTCTGACACTGTCTAATAGTCTGACAGTCTAACGGTAATCTAACCTGGTCTGACACTGTCTAACAGTCTAACGGTAATCTAACCTGGTCTGACACTGTCTAATAGCCTAACAGTCTAACGGTAATCTAACCTGGTCTGACACTGTCTAACAGTCTAACAGTCTAACGGTAATCTAACCTGATCTGACACTGTCTAATAGTCTGACATTCTAACGGTAATCTAACCTGGTCTGACACTGTCTAACAGTCTAACGGTAATCTAACCTTGTCTGACACTGTCTAATAGTCTGACAGTCTAACGGTAATCTAACCTGGTCTGACACTGTCTAATAGCCTAACAGTCTAACGGTAATCTAACCTGGTCTGGCACTGTCTAACAGTCTAACGGTAATCTAACCTGGTCTGACACTGTCTAATAGCCTAACAGTCTAACGGTAATCTAACCTGGTCTGACACTGTCTAATAGCCTAACAGTCAAACGGTAATCTAACCTGTTCTGACACTGTCTAATAGCCTAACAGTCTAACGGTAATCTAACCTGGTCTGACACTGTCTAACAGTCTAACGGTAATCTAACCTGGTCTGACACTGTCTAATAGCCTAACAGTCTATTAGGTCTCGACCCCGCCCTGTGCAACTGGGTACTGGACTTCCTGACGGGCCGCCCCCAGGTGGTGAGGGTAGGCAACAACATCTCCTCCCCGCTGATCCTCAACACTGGGGCCCCACAAGGGTGCGTTCTGAGCCCTCTCCTGTACTCCCTGTTCACCCACGACTGCGTGGCCACGCACGCCTCCAACTCAATCATCAAGTTTGCGGACGACACAACAGTGGTAGGCTTGATTACCAACAACGACGAGAAGGCCTACAGGGAGGAGGTGAGGGCCCTCGGAGTGTGGTGTCAGGAAAATAACCTCACACTCAACGTCAACAAAACTAAGGAGATGATTGTGGACTTCAGGAAACAGCAGAGGGAACACCCCCCTATCCACATCGATGGAACAGTAGTGGAGAGGGTAGCAAGTTTTAAGTTCCTCGGCATACACATCACAGACAAACTGAATTGGTCCACTCACACAGACAGCATTGTGAAGAAGGCGCAGCAGCGCCTCTTCAACCTCAGGAGGCTGAAGAAATTTGGCTTGTCACCAAAAGCACTCACAAACTTCTACAGATGCACAATCGAGAGCATCCTGGCGGGCTGTATCACCGCCTGGTACGGCAACTGCTCCGCCCTCAACCGTAAGGCTCTCCAGAGGGTGGTGAGGTCTGCACAACGCATCACCGGGGGCAAACTACCTGCCCTCCAGGACACCTACACCACCCGATGTCACAGGAAGGCCATAAAGATCATCAAGGACATCAACCACCCGAGCCACTGCCTGTTCACCCCGCTATCATCCAGAAGGCGAGGTCAGTACAGGTGCATCAAAGCTGGGACCGAGAGACTGAAAAACAGCTTCTATCTCAAGGCCATCAGACTGTTAAACAGCCACCACTAACATTGAGTGGCTGCTGCCAACACACTGACACTGACTCAACTCCAGCCACTTTAATAATGGGAATTGATGGGAAATGATGTAAATATATCACTAGCCACTTTAAACAATGCTACCTTATATAATGTTACTTACCCTACATTATTCATCTCATATGCATACGTATATACTGTACTCTATATCATCGACTGTATCCTTATGTAATACATGTATCACTAGCCACTTTAAACTATGCCACTTTGTTTACATACTCATCTCATTTGTACATACTGTACTCGATACCATCTACTGTATCTTGCCTATGCTGCTCTGTACCATCACTCATTCATATATCCTTATGTACATATTCTTTATCCCCTTACACTGTGTACAAGACAGTAGTTTTGGAATTGTTAGTTAGATTACTTGTTGGTTATTACTGCATTGTCGGAACTAGAAGCACAAGCATTTCGCTACACTCGCATTAACATCTGCTAACCATGTGTATGTGACAAATAAAATTTGATTTGATTTGATTTGATTTGATTAACAGTCTAACGGTAATCTAACCTGGTCTGACACTGTCTAACAGTCTAACGGTAATCTAACCTGGTCTGACACTGTCTAATGGTCTAACAGTCTAACGGTAATCTAACCTAGTCTGACACTGTCTAATAGTCTAACAGTCTAACGGCAATCTAACCTGGTCTGACACTGTCTAACAGTCTAACGGTAATCTAACCTGGTCTGACACTGTCTAATAGCCTAACAGTCTAACGGTAATCTAACCTGGTCTGACACTGTCTAACAGTCTAACGGTAATCTAACCTGGTCTGACACTGTCTAATAGCCTAACAGTCTAACGGTAATCTAACCTGGTCTGACACTGTCTAATAGTCTGACAGTCTAACGGTAATCTAACCTGGTCTGACACTGTCTAATAGCCTAACAGTCTAACGGTAATCTAACCTGGTCTGACACTGTCTAATAGTCTGACAGTCTAACGGTAATCTAACCTGGTCTGACACTGTCTAATAGTCTAACGGTAATCTAACCTGGTCTGACACTGTCTAATAGTCTAACAGTCTAACGGTAATCTAACCTGGTCTGACACTGTCTAACAGTCTAACGGTAATCTAACCTGGTCTGACACTGTCTAATAGCCTAACAGTCTAACGGTAATCTAAACTGGTCTGACACTGTCTAATAGTCTAACAGTCTAACGGTAATCTAACCTGGTCTGACACTGTCTAATAGCCTAACAGTCTAACGGTAATCTAACCTGGTCTGACACTGTCTAACAGTAAAACGGTAATCTAACCTTGTCTGACACTGTCTAATAGCCTAACAGTCTAACGGTAATCTAACCTGGTCTGACACTTTCTAATAGTCTAACAGTCTAACGGTAATCTAACCTGGTCTGACACTGTCTAATAGCCTAACAGTCTAACGGTAATCTAACCTGGTCTGACACTGTCTAACAGTCTAACGGTAATCTAACCTGGTCTGACACTGTCTAATAGCCTAACAGTCTAACGGTAATCTAACCTGGTCTGACACTGTCTAATAGTCTAACAGTCTAACGGTAATCTAACCTGGTCTGACACTGTCTAATAGTCTGACAGTCTAACGGTAATCTAACCTGGTCTGACACTGTCTAATAGTCTAACAGTCTAACGGTAATCTAACCTGGTCTGACACTGTCTAACAGTCTAACGGTAATCTAACCTTGTCTGACACTGTCTAATAGCCTAACAGTCTAACGGTAATCTAACCTGGTCTGACACTGTCTAATAGTCAAACAGTCTAACGGTAATCTAACCTGGTCTGACACTGTCTAACAGTCTAACAGTAATCTAACCTGGTCTGACACTGTCTAATAGCCTAACAGTCTAACGGTAATCTAACCTGGTCTGACACTGTCTAACAGTCTAACGGTAATCTAACCTGGTCTGACACTGTCTAATAGCCTAACAGTCTAACGGTAATCTAACCTGGTCTGACACTGTCTAACAGTCTAACGGTAATCTAACCTGGTCTGACACTGTCTAACAGTCTAACAGTCTAACGGTAATCTAACCTGGTCTGACACTGTCTAATAGTCTGACAGTCTAACGGTAATCTAACCTGGTCTGACACTGTCTAACAGTCTAACGGTAATTTAACCTGGTCTGACACTGTCTAACAGTCTAACAGTCTAACGGTAATCTAACCTGGTCTGACACTGTCTAATAGTCTAACAGTCTAACGGTAATCTAACCTGGTCTGACACTGTCTAACAGTCTAACGGTAATCTAACCTGGTCTGACACTGTCTAACAGTCTAACGGTAATCTAACCTGGTCTTGACACTGTCTAACAGTCTAACGGTAATCTAACCTGGTCTGACACTGTCTAATAGCCTAACAGTCTAACGGTAATCTAACCTGGTCTGACACTGTCTAACAGTCTAACGGTAATCTAACCTGGTCTGACACTGTCTAATAGTCTGACAGTCTAACGGTAATCTAACCTGGTCTGACACTGTCTAACAGTCTAACGGTAATCTAACCTGATCTGACACTGTCTAATAGTCTGACAGTCTAACGGTAATCTAACCTGGTCTGACACTGTCTAACAGTCTAACGGTAATCTAACCTGGTCTGACACTGTCTAATAGTCTGACAGTCTAACGGTAATCTAACCTGGTCTGACACTGTCTAACAGTCTAACGGTAATCTAACCTGGTCTGACACTGTCTAATAGTCTGACAGTCTAACGGTAATCTAACCTGGTCTGACACTGTCTAACAGTCTAACGGTAATCTAACCTGGTCTGACACTGTCTAACAGTCTAACAGTCTAACGGTAATCTAACCTGATCTGACACTGTCTAATAGTCTGACAGTCTAACGGTAATCTAACCTGGTCTGACACTGTCTAACAGTCTAACGGTAATCTAACCTGGTCTGACACTGTCTAATAGTCTAACAGTCTAACTGTAATCTAACCTGGTCTGACACTGTCTAACAGTCTAACGGTAATCTAACCTGGTCTGACACTGTCTAACAGTCTAACAGTCTAACGGTAATCTAACCTGGTCTGACACTGTCTAATAGCCTAACAGTCTAACGGTAATCTAACCTGGTCTGACACTGTCTAACAGTCTAACGGTAATCTAACCTGGTCTGACACTGTCTAATAGTCTAACAGTCTAACGGTATTCTAACCTGGTCTGACACTGTCTAACAGTCTAACGGTAATCTAACCTGGTCTGACACTGTCTAATAGCCTAACAGTCTAACGGTAATCTAACCTGGTCTGACACTGTCTAACAGTCTAACGGTAATCTAACCTGGTCTGACACTGTCTAATAGTCTGACAGTCTAACAGTAATCTAACCTGGTCTGACACTGTCTAATAGCCTAACAGTCTAACGGTAATCTAACCTGGTCTGACACTGTCTAACAGTCTAACGGTAATCTAACCTGGTCTGACACTGTCTAACAGTCTAACGGTAATCTAACCTGGTCTGACACTGTCTAATAGCCTAACAGTCTAACGGTAATCTAACCTGGTCTGACACTGTCTAACAGTCTAACAGTCTAACGGTAATCTAACCTGATCTGACACTGTCTAATAGTCTGACAGTCTAACGGTAATCTAACCTGGTCTGACACTATCTAACAGTCTAACGGTAATCTAACCTGGTCTGACACTGTCTAATAGTCTAACAGTCTAACTGTAATCTAACCTGGTCTGACACTGTCTAACAGTCTAATGGTAATCTAACCTGGTCTGACACTGTCTAACAGTCTAACAGTCTAACGGTAATCTAACCTGGTCTGACACTGTCTAATAGTCTGACAGTCTAACGGTAATCTAACCTGGTCTGACACTGTCTAACAGTCTAACGGTAATCTAACCTGGTCTGACACTGTCTAACAGTCTAACAGTCTAACGGTAATCTAACCTGGTCTGACACTGTCTAATAGTCTAACAGTCTAACGGTAATCTAACCTGGTCTGACACTGTCTAACAGTCTAACGGTAATCTAACCTGGTCTGACACTGTCTAATAGCCTAACAGTCTAACGGTAATCTAACCTGGTCTGACACTGTCTAACAGTCTAACGGTAATCTAACCTGGTCTTGACACTGTCTAACAGTCTAACGGTAATCTAACCTGGTCTGACACTGTCTAATAGCCTAACAGTCTAACGGTAATCTAACCTGGTCTGACACTGTCTAACAGTCTAACGGTAATCTAACCTGGTCTGACACTGTCTAATAGTCTGACAGTCTAACGGTAATCTAACCTGGTCTGACACTGTCTAACAGTCTAACGGTAATCTAACCTGATCTGACACTGTCTAATAGTCTGACAGTCTAACGGTAATCTAACCTGGTCTGACACTGTCTAACAGTCTAACGGTAATCTAACCTGGTCTGACACTGTCTAATAGTCTGACAGTCTAACGGTAATCTAACCTGGTCTGACACTGTCTAACAGTCTAACGGTAATCTAACCTGGTCTGACACTGTCTAATAGTCTGACAGTCTAACGGTAATCTAACCTGGTCTGACACTGTCTAACAGTCTAACGGTAATCTAACCTGGTCTGACACTGTCTAATAGCCTAACAGTCTAACGGTAATCTAACCTGGTCTGACACTGTCTAACAGTCTAACAGTCTAACGGTAATCTAACCTGATCTGACACTGTCTAATAGTCTGACAGTCTAACGGTAATCTAACCTGGTCTGACACTGTCTAACAGTCTAACGGTAATCTAACCTGGTCTGACACTGTCTAATAGTCTAACAGTCTAACTGTAATCTAACCTGGTCTGACACTGTCTAACAGTCTAACGGTAATCTAACCTGGTCTGACACTGTCTAACAGTCTAACAGTCTAACGGTAATCTAACCTGGTCTGAAACTGTCTAATAGACTGACAGTCTAACGGTAATCTAACCTGGTCTGACACTGTCTAACAGTCTAACGGTAATCTAACCAGGTCTGACACTGTCTAACAGTCTAACAGTCTAACGGTAATCTAACCTGGTCTGACACTGTCTAATAGTCTGACAGTCTAACGGTAATCTAACCTGGTATGACACTGTCTAACAGTCTAACGGTAATCTAACCTGGTCTGACACTGTCTAATAGTCTGACAGTCTAACGGTAATCTAACCTGGTCTGACACTGTCTAACAGTCTAACGGTAATCTAACCTGGTCTGACACTGTCTAACAGTCTAACGGTAATCTAACCTGGTCTGACACTGTCTAACAGTCTAACTGTAATCTAACCTGATCTGACACTGAGAATAGACTAACAATCCAACGGTAATCTAACCTGGTCTGACACTGTCTAATAGTCTAACAGTCTAACTGTAATCTAACCTGGTCTGACACTGTCTAACAGTCTAACGGTAATCTAACCTGGTCTGACACTGTCTAACAGTCTAACAGTCTAACGGTAATCTAACCTGGTCTGACACTGTCTAATAGCCTAACAGTCTAACGGTAATCTAACCTGGTCTGACACTGTCTAACAGTCTAACGGTAATCTAACCTGGTCTGACACTGTCTAATAGTCTAACAGTCTAACGGTATTCTAACCTGGTCTGACACTGTCTAACAGTCTAACGGTAATCTAACCTGGTCTGACACTGTCTAATAGTCTGACAGTCTAACAGTAATCTAACCTGGTCTGACACTGTCTAATAGCCTAACAGTCTAACGGTAATCTAACCTGGTCTGACACTGTCTAACAGTCTAACGGTAATCTAACCTGGTCTGACACTGTCTAACAGTCTAACGGTAATCTAACCTGGTCTGACACTGTCTAACAGTCTAACGGTAATCTAACCTGGTCTGACACTGTCTAATAGTCTGACAGTCTAACAGTAATCTAACCTGGTCTGACACTGTCTAATAGCCTAACAGTCTAACGGTAATCTAACCTGGTCTGACACTGTCTAACAGTCTAACGGTAATCTAACCTGGTCTGACACTGTCTAACAGTCTAACGGTAATCTAACCTGGTCTGACACTGTCTAATAGCCTAACAGTCTAACGGTAATCTAACCTGGTCTGACACTGTCTAACAGTCTAACAGTCTAACGGTAATCTAACCTGATCTGACACTGTCTAATAGTCTGACAGTCTAACGGTAATCTAACCTGGTCTGACACTATCTAACAGTCTAACGGTAATCTAACCTGGTCTGACACTGTCTAATAGTCTAACAGTCTAACTGTAATCTAACCTGGTCTGACACTGTCTAACAGTCTAATGGTAATCTAACCTGGTCTGACACTGTCTAACAGTCTAACAGTCTAACGGTAATCTAACCTGGTCTGACACTGTCTAATAGTCTGACAGTCTAACGGTAATCTAACCTGGTCTGACACTGTCTAACAGTCTAACGGTAATCTAACCTGGTCTGACACTGTCTAACAGTCTAACAGTCTAACGGTAATCTAACCTGGTCTGACACTGTCTAATAGTCTAACAGTCTAACGGTAATCTAACCTGGTCTGACACTGTCTAACAGTCTAACGGTAATCTAACCTGGTCTGACACTGTCTAATAGCCTAACAGTCTAACGGTAATCTAACCTGGTCTGACACTGTCTAACAGTCTAACGGTAATCTAACCTGGTCTTGACACTGTCTAACAGTCTAACGGTAATCTAACCTGGTCTGACACTGTCTAATAGCCTAACAGTCTAACGGTAATCTAACCTGGTCTGACACTGTCTAACAGTCTAACGGTAATCTAACCTGGTCTGACACTGTCTAATAGTCTGACAGTCTAACGGTAATCTAACCTGGTCTGACACTGTCTAACAGTCTAACGGTAATCTAACCTGATCTGACACTGTCTAATAGTCTGACAGTCTAACGGTAATCTAACCTGGTCTGACACTGTCTAACAGTCTAACGGTAATCTAACCTGGTCTGACACTGTCTAATAGTCTGACAGTCTAACGGTAATCTAACCTGGTCTGACACTGTCTAACAGTCTAACGGTAATCTAACCTGGTCTGACACTGTCTAATAGTCTGACAGTCTAACGGTAATCTAACCTGGTCTGACACTGTCTAACAGTCTAACGGTAATCTAACCTGGTCTGACACTGTCTAATAGCCTAACAGTCTAACGGTAATCTAACCTGGTCTGACACTGTCTAACAGTCTAACAGTCTAACGGTAATCTAACCTGATCTGACACTGTCTAATAGTCTGACAGTCTAACGGTAATCTAACCTGGTCTGACACTGTCTAACAGTCTAACGGTAATCTAACCTGGTCTGACACTGTCTAATAGTCTAACAGTCTAACTGTAATCTAACCTGGTCTGACACTGTCTAACAGTCTAACGGTAATCTAACCTGGTCTGACACTGTCTAACAGTCTAACAGTCTAACGGTAATCTAACCTGGTCTGAAACTGTCTAATAGACTGACAGTCTAACGGTAATCTAACCTGGTCTGACACTGTCTAACAGTCTAACGGTAATCTAACCAGGTCTGACACTGTCTAACAGTCTAACAGTCTAACGGTAATCTAACCTGGTCTGACACTGTCTAATAGTCTGACAGTCTAACGGTAATCTAACCTGGTATGACACTGTCTAACAGTCTAACGGTAATCTAACCTGGTCTGACACTGTCTAATAGTCTGACAGTCTAACGGTAATCTAACCTGGTCTGACACTGTCTAACAGTCTAACGGTAATCTAACCTGGTCTGACACTGTCTAACAGTCTAACGGTAATCTAACCTGGTCTGACACTGTCTAACAGTCTAACTGTAATCTAACCTGATCTGACACTGAGAATAGACTAACAATCCAACTGTAATCTAACGTGGTCTGACACTGAGAATAGTCTAACAGTCCAACGGTAATCTAACCTGGTCTGACACTGAGAATAGACTAACAATCCAACTGCAATCTAACCTGGTCTGACACTGTCTAACAGTCTAACGGTAATCTAACCTGGTCTGACACTGTCTAACAGTCTAACAGTCCAACGGTAATCTAACCTGGTCTGACACTGAGAATAGACTAACAGTCTAACTGTAATCTAACCTGGTCTGACACTGAGAATAGACTGACAGTCCAACTGTAATCTAACCTAGTCTGACACTGAGAATAGACTACTCTCCAACTGTAATCTAACCTGGTCTGACACTGAGAATAGACTGACAGTCCAACTGTAATCTAACCTAGTCTGACACTGAGAATAGACTACTCTCCAACTGTAATCTAACCTGGTCTGACACTGAGAATAGACTAACAGTCCAACTGTAATCTAACCTGGTCTGACACTGAGAATAGACTGACAGTCCAACTGTAATCTAACCTGGTCTGACACTGAGAATAGACTAACAGTCCAACTGTAATCTAACCTGGTCTGACACTGAGAATAGACTGACAGTCCAACTGTAATCTAACCTAGTCTGACACTGAGAATAGACTAACTGTCCAACTGTAATCTAACCTGGTCTGACACTGATAATAGACTAACAGTCCAACTGTAATCTAACCTGGTCTGACACTGAGAATAGTCTAACAGTCTAACGGTAATCTAACCTGGTCTGACACTGTCTAATAGCCTAACAGTCTAACGGTAATCTAACCTGGTCTGACACTGTCTAACAGTCTAACGGTAATCTAACCTGGTCTTGACACTGTCTAACAGTCTAACGGTAATCTAACCTGGTCTGACACTGTCTAATAGTCTGACAGTCTAACGGTAATCTAACCTGGTCTGACACTGTCTAACAGTCTAACGGTAATCTAACCTGGTCTGACACTGTCTAACAGTCTAACGGTAATCTAACCTGGTCTGACACTGTCTAACAGTCTAACGGTAATCTAACCTGGTCTGACACTGTCTAACAGTCTAACTGTAATCTAACCTGATCTGACACTGAGAATAGACTAACAATCCAACTGTAATCTAACGTGGTCTGACACTGAGAATAGTCTAACAGTCCAACGGTAATCTAACCTGGTCTGACACTGAGAATAGACTAACAATCCAACTGCAATCTAACCTGGTCTGACACTGTCTAACAGTCTAACGGTAATCTAACCTGGTCTGACACTGTCTAACAGTCTAACAGTCCAACGGTAATCTAACCTGGTCTGACACTGAGAATAGACTAACAGTCTAACTGTAATCTAACCTGGTCTGACACTGAGAATAGACTGACAGTCCAACTGTAATCTAACCTAGTCTGACACTGAGAATAGACTACTCTCCAACTGTAATCTAACCTGGTCTGACACTGAGAATAGACTGACAGTCCAACTGTAATCTAACCTAGTCTGACACTGAGAATAGACTACTCTCCAACTGTAATCTAACCTGGTCTGACACTGAGAATAGACTAACAGTCCAACTGTAATCTAACCTGGTCTGACACTGAGAATAGACTGACAGTCCAACTGTAATCTAACCTGGTCTGACACTGAGAATAGACTAACAGTCCAACTGTAATCTAACCTGGTCTGACACTGAGAATAGACTGACAGTCCAACTGTAATCTAACCTAGTCTGACACTGAGAATAGACTAACTGTCCAACTGTAATCTAACCTGGTCTGACACTGATAATAGACTAACAGTCCAACTGTAATCTAACCTGGTCTGACACTGAGAATAGTCTAACAGTCTAACGGTAATCTAACCTGGTCTGACACTGTCTAATAGCCTAACAGTCTAACGGTAATCTAACCTGGTCTGACACTGTCTAACAGTCTAACGGTAATCTAACCTGGTCTTGACACTGTCTAACAGTCTAACGGTAATCTAACCTGGTCTGACACTGTCTAATAGTCTAACAGTCTAACGGTAATCTAACCTGGTCTGACACTGTCTAACAGTCTAACGGTAATCTAACCTGGTCTGACACTGTCTAATAGTCTGACAGTCTAACGGTAATCTAACCTGGTCTGACACTGTCTAACAGTCTAACGGTAATCTAACCTGATCTGACACTGTCTAATAGTCTGACAGTCTAACGGTAATCTAACCTGGTCTGACACTGTCTAACAGTCTAACGGTAATCTAACCTGGTCTGACACTGTCTAATAGTCTGACAGTCTAACGGTAATCTAACCTGGTCTGACACTGTCTAACAGTCTAACGGTAATCTAACCTGGTCTGACACTGTCTAATAGTCTGACAGTCTAACGGTAATCTAACCTGGTCTGACACTGTCTAACAGTCTAACGGTAATCTAACCTGGTCTGACACTGTCTAATAGCCTAACAGTCTAACGGTAATCTAACCTGGTCTGACACTGTCTAACAGTCTAACAGTCTAACGGTAATCTAACCTGATCTGACACTGTCTAACAGTCTGACAGTCTAACGGTAATCTAACCTGGTCTGACACTGTCTAACAGTCTAACGGTAATCTAACCTGGTCTGACACTGTCTAATAGTCTAACAGTCTAACTGTAATCTAACCTGGTCTGACACTGTCTAACAGTCTAACGGTAATCTAACCTGGTCTGACACTGTCTAACAGTCTAACAGTCTAACGGTAATCTAACCTGGTCTGAAACTGTCTAATAGACTGACAGTCTAACGGTAATCTAACCTGGTCTGACACTGTCTAACAGTCTAACGGTAATCTAACCTGGTCTGACACTGTCTAACAGTCTAACAGTCTAACGGTAATCTAACCTGGTCTGACACTGTCTAATAGTCTGACAGTCTAACGGTAATCTAACCTGGTATGACACTGTCTAACAGTCTAACGGTAATCTAACCTGGTCTGACACTGTCTAATAGTCTGACAGTCTAACGGTAATCTAACCTGGTCTGACACTGTCTAACAGTCTAACGGTAATCTAACCTGGTCTGACACTGTCTAACAGTCTAACGGTAATCTAACCTGGTCTGACACTGTCTAACAGTCTAACTGTAATCTAACCTGATCTGACACTGAGAATAGACTAACAATCCAACTGTAATCTAACGTGGTCTGACACTGAGAATAGTCTAACAGTCCAACGGTAATCTAACCTGGTCTGACACTGAGAATAGACTAACAATCCAACTGTAATCTAACGTGGTGTGACACTGAGAATAGACTAACAGTCCAACTGTAATCTAACGTGGTCTGACACTGAGAATAGACTAACAGTCCAACTGTAATCTAACCTGGTCTGACACTGAGAATAGACTAACAGTCCAACTGTAATCTAACGTGGTCTGACACTGAGAATAGACTAACAGTCCAACTGTAATCTAACCTGGTCTGACACTGAGAATAGACTAACAGTCCAACTGTAATCTAACGTGGTGTGACACTGAGAATAGACTAACAGTCCAACTGTAATCTAACACTGAGAATAGTATGTCTTAGTATGTATCACAAATGGCACCCTTTTCCCCAAATAGGGCACTACGTTTGACCAGAGCCCATAGGCATAGGCATGACACGCTATTTTTTAAATCAAATCGATGACCTAACATTGAATTGACTACGTGATTGAATTAAACCATGCCACAAATTAACCATTAATTACCTGGGGCACCACGGAAGCATTCATTTATATAGAGCGGTTATGTGTGGACCTCGCTTTGTGCATGCACTATGCCCCTGTGCACAAAGCAAGGTCCACACAGACATGGTGTGTTGAGATTTGCGTGGAAGAATTTGACTGGCCTGCACAGAGCCCTGACCTAAACCCACCTTGGAACTACGAGCCAGGCCTAATCGCCTAATTTTAAACCTTTATTTTACTAGGCAAGTCAGTTAAGAACAAATTCTTATTTTCAATGACGGCCTAGTGGGTTAACTGCCTGTTCAGGGGCAGAACGACAGGTACCTTGTACCTTGTCAGCTCGGGGATTTGAACTTGCAACCTTTCGGTTACTAGTCCAACGCTCTAACCACTAGGCTACCCTGCCGCCCCACTAATGCTCTTGTGGCTGAATGGACGCAAGTTCCTGCAGCAATGTTTCCATCATCTAGTGGAAAGCCTTCCTAGAAGAGTGCAGGCTGTGATGGCAGCAAAGGGTCAACATGCTCCATATTAGTGCCCATGATTTTTGAATGAGATGTCCACATGAGGTGTCCACATACTATTGACCATAGTGTTATTTAATGTTGTGAGTGTGACGAATTAAAAGCAGGGCATGAGATAATGTTAGAACTTGGACACTGTCTCGTTGGCCTAACGTTATTTCCTAGTCTGAGTTTGGATGAAGGTCATGTTGTTCTTCACATTACCGCCTCTGGTAAACAAACACTATATCAAATAAAATAAAACGTTTATTTTTCACAGGATACAGAAGATGTTAACGATACAGTGACAGTGTATTTTTTTTGTTTGTTTAGACATGTAGCTAGCTAGCTAGCTAAAGAACGAACCATAAATCCCAACTCATAACGTTACTACCCTGCATGAATCTCAGGTAGCTAAACCAAATAGATTTAATGTTAGCTAGCTAGATCATACAGGTAACGTTAGCTAGCGAACCAGCCAGAAAATGTTAGCTAGCTAGCTAACAGTACGCTTTAACTTGTAATGAAAACAACTTTCTGACAAGAGTAGGAACGTATATTATCTGAAAATGTAGCTAGCTAGACTCTCTTACCCGTATATATGGATAAATGCTTCTCCCACTCTGTCGCGGATGCAATGGTTGTCCTTAGCTTGAAGATGTAATCCGGAGAAAGGTGTTATATACAACAGCCTTCTGTGTGTTCTCTTCTCAATTTGCAATCAAATACAAGAATCTCCAGCTCCTTAGCTATCATACTTTGCTTCCACCGGGCATTCCACTGATTTCAAAACTCGGTCCTGCAGAAAGTGGAGAGCATTAGCACCTATACATACTGACCAGCTCATATTATAGACAGAGGCATGCTACATGGCCAATCCGAACTCATCTCTTGGCATGCCCAGCCCAACCATTATCTCAGCCAATCATGGCTAGCGGGAAGGTTCCTGTCTTTTTTCTGTGGCTAAACCAACTAGGCTCGTAATTGAACCATTTTATTCATATTTACAGATGACATACAAGTTTGTTATTAAGGCACATGAAAGTTCACATGTTCCAGGGAGCCTTTAGGCTAAAAACATTTACATTCAAATGACTCTCCTGTGAAGTAATGAAGCGCGACGTACACCTAGTTTCCTGGAACGAGTCACAGGGAGAAGGGTGCCATTTGGGATGAACATAACTCTGTTGGTAAGATAAACTTATTAGTATTCCTAAATAACATATGTAAGGTAATGTAATATCTTCAGTGTTAATCATTATTCTCAGACCCTGTATGTGTTCAAATACTTTGTTATCAGAGACACATGAGCCTGGTAAAATGCAATGCACCAAATAGGGAATAGGGTGCTATGGGCCCTGGTTCAATGCAATGCACTAAATATGGAATAGGGTGCTATGGGCCCTGGTTAAATGTAGTGCACTAAATAGGGAATAGGGTGCCATTTGGAACCCAGAGTGTGTTTGTTTATTCGCTGGGTACAGCGTTGCGTGTCTCTCTACGTTGTTGTCATGGTTGCATGTCCAGGGTAAGGCTTGACCCAGTCTTCTTATTTACGGTCCATCGTGTTTGTGTTGCGTTCATTAGAATGACATCCTCATTTCTCACAGTCTCAGATGGATTTATACGTCGGAGGAGAAATGAAACGTTCACCTTATTCAGATCACAGGACTGTTAATGTCACAGGAGATGTTAATGTTTTAGTTGTGATTCAGTTCAGTCATGTATTGTTAAAGCTACACTCTGGGATATATTGTTCAGCAAAACAACAACCCCGGCACTCATTTTCATAACCATCTGATCTTTGAGCAGATTCCCACAACCCAGACTGTAGATTTCAACCTTTCAGATATTCACCAACAACACATGTTGAGTCCAGTGTCCTGTCTCTGTAACGAAGTACAGCAGGTGGATACCTATCTGTCTCTCTATCCTAGTCCTATCTCTCTTAGTCCTATCTCTCCTAATCCTCGCCCATATCTATATCTCCTAGTCCAACCTCTCCTAGTCCAAACTCTCCTAGTCCTACCTCTCCTAGTTCTACCTCTCCTAGTCCTACCTTTCCTAGTTCTACCTCTCCTAATCCTCTCCTAGTCTTACCTCTCCTAGTATTACCTCTCCTAGTCCTGCCTCTCCAAGTCCTACCTCTCCTAGTCCTACCTCTCCTAGTCTTACCTCTCCTAGTCTTACCTCTCCTAGTCTTACCTCTCCTAGTCCTACCTCTCCCAGTCTTACCTCTCCTAGTCTTACCTCTCCTAGTCCTACCTCTCCCAGTCTTACCTCTCCTAGTCCTACCTCTCCCAGTCTTACCTCTCCTAGTCTTACCTCTCCTAGTCAAGCCTCTCCTAATCCTCGCCTAGTCCTACCTCTCCTAGTCTTACCTCTCCTAGTCTTACCTCTCCTAGTCCTACCTCTCCCAGTCTTACCTCTCCTAGTCTTACCTCTCCTAGTCAAGTCCTCTCCTAGTCCTATCTCTCCTATTTCTACCTCTCCTAGTCCTACCTCTCCTAGTCCTACCTCTCCTAGTCCTATCTCTCCTAGTCCTACCTCTCCTAGTCTTACCTCTCCTAGTCTTCTCCTAGTCCTACCTCTCCTAGTCTTACCTCTCCTAGTCTTCTCCTAGTCCTACCTCTCCTAGTCCTACCTCTCCTATTCCTTTCTCTCCTAGTCCTACCTCTCATAGTCCTACCTATCCTAGTCTTACCTCACCTAGTCTTCTCCTAGTCCTACCTCTCCTAGTCCTACCTCTCCTAGTCTTACCTCTCCTAGTCTTCTCCTTGTCCTACCTCTCCTAGTCTTACCTCTCCTAGTCTTATCTCTCCTAGTCTTCTCCTAGTCCCACCTCTCCTAGTCTTCTCCTAGTCCTCTCCCAGTCCCAGGGCTCACAACAAATAGGCTACCTTGATGGCTCAGAAACTACATAGTGGTCGGAGGATAAAAACAAAGAGTGAAATGAGGACAGAGGAACAGCTCTGAATTAAACATTTCACCAGAATTAAATTCTGCTGTCTGTTTAACGTAGTCTGTATTTTAATGTTGAATTTGTGTGTGTTTGTGTGTGGTATGTGTGTGGTATGTGTGTGTGTGTGTGTTTGTGTGTGTTTGTGTTTGTTCGTTTCTTTCCCCGTAGACCCCGTGCAGGATATGGACATTCATTTGTGTTACCCACAATCCCTCAGGAGTGTAGAGAGAATCCCAGAGGAAGAGTGAGTACTGTCTCTGTGTGTTTGTGTATTTTGTGTGTGTTCTTTCCTCAAGCTCTACTTATCAGACCAAAAATAGAGCACAGCACCAGATGTAATTTCCTGTCTCTTATTGTTAGCAACCTGTATACATCTTCCAAGCTACGTCTTCTACTTAGTGAAACTACCAGCTCTATTATGTAGCAAATATGTGACTGAACAATTGACCCTTCGTCAAACCCACCCCCTTTTGGTAACAGGAATGACAGAGTCCATCCAAATCATCTCGGCTCCTGGACTCATTTCAAGGCAGCGTTGAAACAATGACCCCAAGACCAGCTCAGTTTATCCCTACCGCTGTGACAATGAGTCGTCATAATGCTGCATCAAATGTACATTATCCTAAGGGGTGTTGGCAGACACAACGGAAGTAACTTAAATGCATGTCTGCCTAATTTCCCTGTTAATCCTACAGCTACGCAGTAATCATGGAGGGTTCGTACTCTTAACACCACAGCGCCCCCCCCACCCCCCCCCCCAAAAATCCCTCTTCTCCTTCTACCACTGACGTTGATGATAACTACTTCATCGAGGGAAAATGTTCCTGCTACAACAGAGACATGTGTTTGTCTCTTTCTTTTAAGATGACGATGCATAATTGCATAGTAATATGATGATAGTAATAAGAATAAGAATAATTGTAAGATGCTCTGGATAAGAATGTCTGCTAAATTACTAATATGTCTACACACACACACACAAACACACACACACACACACACACACACACACACACACACACACACACACACACACACACACACACACACACACACACACACACACATACACACACACACACACACATCTAATCAAAATCAAATAACATTTTATTTGTCACATGCTTTGTAAACAACAGGTGTGGACTAACAGTGATGTTAACTTACAGGCCCCAGCAATGCAGAGAGAAAGACAATAGAGAAATCAAAGATACAACACTTAATAATACAAGTTATAATAAATATACAATGATTAACGATAACTAGGCTCTATACACGGGGTACCAGTACAGAGTGGATGTGCAGGGGTACGAGGTAACGGAGGTAGATATGTACATTATAACTAGGCTCTATACACGGGGTACCAGTACAGAGTGGATGTGCAGGGGTACGAGGTAATGGAGGTAGATATGTACATTATAACTAGGCTCTATACACACGGGTACCAGTACAGAGTGGATGTGCAGGGGTACGAGGTAATGGAGGTAGATATGTACATTATAACTAGGCTCTATACACGGGGTACCAGTACAGAGTGGATGTGCAGGGGTACGAGGTAATGGAGGTAGATATGTACATTATAACTAGGCTCTATACACGGGGTACCAGTACAGAGTGGATGTGCAGGGGTACGAGGTAATGGAGGTAGATATGTACATTATAACTAGGCTCTATACACACGGGTACCAGTACAGAGTGGATGTGCAGGGGTACGAGGTAATGGAGGTAGATATGTACATTATAACTAGGCCCTATACACGGGGTACGAGGTAATGGAGGTAGATATGTACATTATAACTAGGCTCTATACACGGGGTACGAGTACAGAGTGGATGTGCAGGGGTACGAGGTAATGGAGGTAGATATATACATTAAATAATAATAAATAAAGTAATAAAGTATAAGTAAAGTAATAATAATAAATAAAGTAATAAAGTATAAGTAAAGTAATAATAATAAATAAAGTAATAAAGTATAAGTAAAGTAATAATAATTAACAGTAGCAACAGCGACGTATGTGATGAATCAAAAAAAGTAAATGCAAAAAAAAGGGTCATTGCAGATAGTTGGAACAGTTGGTTCTCTCATAGAAAACATTTTGCTCGTCTGGAAGGCTGACGTCACTGGGCAGCTCCATGGAAGGTCTTATATAACGGCGCCGGAGGGGATGGCTGCCGTTTTATGGACCAATTGTGTTATTTTGTTATTGTTTTTCTCACATTGTTTGTACATAATATTGATGCTACTTTCTCTTATGACCGAAAATAGCTTCAGGATATAAGAACAGCAATTACTAACTGGAGAACTGGAGGAAGATATTTATTTAATGAGTCGGAAGCGAAGGATATAATGTTTGCTCCCAGGCAAGGCCCAAATCCCCATCATTCGCATGAAAAAAAGAAGGTGATCATGGTACCTTGTGAGAATTTGTCGATGAGTGTGATTACTCACCTGGAACTGGACAAAAAGTTTTTTTTCTTAATGAGTCCGACACGAAGGATATACGTACTGCTTTGTCAAGACAAGGCCCAAATCCCCTTCATCAACGTAAAGAGAAAATGGAGGAAAAGGGGGAGGAGGGTGGGGTGCCTTGCAAGAATTCACCGACTAGCAGGTAAACCACCACTTCCCTCCGTATTATTGGCCAACATGCAATCATTGGAAAATAAACTGGACGATCTATGATTAAGACTATCCTACCAACAAGACTTTAAAAACTCTACCATGTTTCACCGAGACGTGGCTGAACGATGATATGGACAATATAGAGCTGGCTGGCTTCTCCGTGCATTGGCAGGACAGAGCAGCTACGTCTGGTAAGATGAAGGATGGGGGTGTGTGTCTATTTGTCAATAACTGCTACTGTACCGTGCTTTCAATGAGCGGCACGCTAATCCGGACGATTATAAGAAATCCTGCTAACACTAAGGTAACCTGACTAAATGATTACCGCCCCGTAGCACTCACCTCGGTAGCCATGAAGTGCTTTGAAAGGCTTGTCATGGCTCACATCAATACCATTATCTGTGAAACCCTAGACCCACTCCAATTTGCATACCGCCCCAACAGATCCACAGATGATGTAATCTCTATTGCACTCCACACTGCCCTTTCCCACCTGGACAAAAGGAACACCTATGTGATAATGCTATTCATTGACTATAGCTCAGCGTTCAACACCATAGTGCCCACAAAGCCCATCACTAAGCTAAAGACCCTGGGACTAAACACCTCCATCTCTAACTGGTTCTTGGACTTACTGATGGGCCGCCCCCAGGTGGTGATGGCAGATAACAACACATCTGCCATGCTGTTCTTCAACACTGGGGCCCCTCAGGGGTAGGTGCTTACTACCCTCTTGTACTCCCTGTTCACCTATGACTGCATGGCCAAGCATGACTGAAACAGTCTCATTAAGTTTGCTGACAACACAACAGTGGTAGGCCTAATCACTGACAACGATGAGACAGCCTATAGGGAGGTCAGAGACTTGGCAGTGCCGTGCCAGGACAACAACCTCTCTCTCAATGTGAGCAAGACAAAGGAGCTGATTGTGGACTACAGGAAAAGGAAGGCCAAACCTTTTGTTCTTGTGTTACATTTTGATTTGATTAGATTTTTTAAAACTTTTAGTCATAATTATCTTAACTCTATTTCTTGAAATGCATTGTTGATTTTTTAGTTATTTTGCATGCCCTGCCACATCCGACAATGGTCAGAAAAAGTGTAGTAGGATTCGATCTTAGTGCTGCATTGACGCTTTGCCTGTTTGATGGTTCGTCAGAGGCCATAGCGGGATTTCTTGTAAGGGTCCGTGTTACTGTCCCTCTCGTTGAAAGCAGCAGCCTTAGCCTTTAGCGCAGTGTTGATGTTTCCTGTAATCTTTTGCTTCTGGTTGGGATATGTACCTATGATGTCGTCGATTATTATTGAAGCCGGAGACTAATGTGGTTAACTATAGGCAGGAGGTCAAATATTCCAGTTTGTGCTGTTAGCGAAACAGTCCTGTAGCTTAGCATCCAATTCATCGGACCACTTCTGTGTTGAGCGTGACATCACTGGTACTTCCTGTTTGAGTTTTTGCTTCTAAGCAGGAAACAGGAGGATAGAGTTATGGTCAGATTTGCCAAAATGGAGGAGGAGGGAAAGAAAGCCTTGTACACATCTCTGTGTGTGGAGTAAAGGTGATCTAGAGTTGTTGCCTCTAGTTGCACAGGTGACATGCTGGTAGAAAGGAGAAAAAGGATTTCAGTTTTCACACTGCCGTTCTGTTCTGCCGATGTATAGAAAAACCAGCCAGAACATTATCCATTTCCTTGGTCAGAAAAGTTTCAGAGAAACATTAGAGTTCTTCAGGTTCCGTTGATAGGATAATCTTTAACGGAGCTTGTCCAGTTTATTCTCCAGTGATTCGTCAATAGAATGGAAGGTTTATTTACTCCGTAGTTTCATCAGGGTCCATCTTTCTCTTTCGAGTGTCGAGGCCCGGTCCGGTGTGAGCAGTATGTTCTGTGCCGCCGTACAAATCTTCATCCAAATCAAGGTTAATGATATCGGTTCTGATGTCTATAAGCTCTTTTTGGTCATAGGAAACGATGCTGGAAACATTATGTACAAAAACAAGTTACGATCAGACAGACACACAAAATATTGAATTGGACATTGGACAAACACACTCACTCACACACACACACACACACACACACACACACACACACACACACACACACACACACACACACACACACACACACACACACACACACACACACACTCTATTTATCTCTTTCCCTCTGACCTATTTTTTCATTGTCCTCACTAAACCCAGTGTAACCATGGTTTCTGTGGTTCTCCTACAGGGTGGTGGGTTTGGGTACAGGTACACATAGCTAGTCCCATCTGCTGAAAACCAAAACATAGGATGCCAACCTACCCAGGATTCAGAGTAAGTCTTGTTCTCTTCCTCCTCTCTGTCCTGCTTTCTCGCTTTATTACACCCCACCTTGTTTGTGTGTGTGTGTGTGTGTGTGTGTGTGTGTGTGTGTGTGTGTGTGTGTGTGTGTGTGTGTGTGTGTGTGTTTGTGTGTTTAGAGATAATTTTTCTAAAACAATACTGATCTTTCCCTTGAGGATGTTAGTAGTGACGCCAGAAAGGCGGACCAGACCACAGTATTTATTTATACTATAGTGGTTCCTTGCAACACACAACACCATTTTCCTTTTTGGAGCTACAGTATTTGGTGTTACAGACCGTCTTTTATTTTTGCGAAAAAAAAATCTGTCCTGAAGAAGTAACAAAAAGGTTATTAATGTCAAGTCCTGACTCTTTAAAATCTCGTAGAGTACTCTTTTTTTTCAATGTGACATACCCAAATCTAATTGCATGGGGCTCAGGACCTGAAGCAAGCATATGTATATTATTGATACCATTTGAAAGGAAAAAAACGTTGAAGTTTGTGGAAATGGGCAGGTAGCCTGGTGGTTAGAGTGTTGGGCAAGTAATCTAAAGGTTGCTAGATTGAATCCCCGAGCTGACATTGTAAAAATCTGTCGTTCTGCCCCCTGAACAAGGCAGTTAACCCACTGTTCCTAGGCCGTCATTGTAAATAACAATCTGTTATTAACTGACTTGCCTAGTTAAATAAAGGTAAAAAAAAATAGATATATAAAATATATATAACACCTTAGATCTGGTAAAAGATAATACAAATAATAATTATTAATATTATTATTTTAATTACATCATGCTTGAAATGCAAGAAAAATGCCATAATTAATTATTCCAGCCCAGGTGAAATTGTTATTTTGGCCACTAGATGGAAGCAGTGTATATGAAACGTTTTAGACTGATCTAATGAACCATTGTATATCTGTTCAATATTTTGTATCAAATGTGCCTAATTGGCTTATTTATACATTTTCATGTTCCAAATTGTGCATTCTCCTCAACAATAGCATAGTATATTTTCACTGTTATATATACTGTAAATTGGACAGTGGAGATATAATAACAAGAATTTAAGCTTTGTGCTCACATAAGATATGTCTATGTCCCGGGATTTGTTTTTGTTAGCTCGTGCTAATCACATTAGCCCACGTTAGCTCTGAATCAGTCTGGCCATCTTTTCACATCAGTTTGCATCTAGACTTAACACGCTCTACCTCTATGGAAAGCAGTATAGATCACACCCAGTCTGAACGAAAAGAAAGCATTTAGTACTACCTTTCTGTTGTTCTCCTGCCCCAGCGTATATCAATATTACACTGTTATGTTAAAGTGGGTGTTCCAGTCCAAGCCCTCGGTGAGTGTAGGCTAGGCTAGGCTAGGCTAGAGTAGTCTCTGTCTGAAGTGTAAAGATGCAGGAAATGGAGGTTAGATCCAACATAGCAGAGCCATTTATCTGACATGACCATGTAGAGGGCGGTGTGATACACGATTCACAGCCACTTTGTTCAATGGGCTTACTGATGCTCAGTAGGGCCTAGGAATTGTGTGTGTGTGTGTGTGTGTGTGTGTGTGTGTGTGTGTGTGTGTGTGTGTGTGTGTGTGTGTGTGTGTCTGTCTGTCTGTCTTCTGGCACCTCACTGCTGGTTGGTCAGCAGGGTTCTCTACTAGGTGCTGGTGAGAATGGTTTTGGGAAGCATCAATGTTGCCTTTTTAATGTCATTAAATTTTTGTAACACATATTTTATTGATTCCAAATAGGACAGTCAACAATTACAGAAATAAATATTGTTTTCTATATATATATATATATATAAATAAATAATTGACTCACACATACAACACCCCCCCCTTCCAACCCAAACAGACAAAAAACATAACAGCCAAACAATCACAGACAAATAAAACAATAATAAAGGCCTCACATTTCCAAAAATACAAGAATAAAAGAAGAAAAAAACAGAAAAAGTGTAATATGCAGATAATGCAGATTACACTTCCACCGTAGCCAATATTCACCCCCAAAAATTGAGGATATACAGATTTACAATTCCAATGTAAATTAGCTGTTTACAAAAAACTCACAAAACAGATCTCAAATGTCATGAAACTCTGGGGCTTTCTTTTTCACTATATAAAATACATTTTTTCCAGAGCCAGGCTTGACGCAAATTCTATTAAACAATGACCAAGTGAGGGGGAACTGACATACTTCCTTGTGGAGAGAAATTGAACGTCTAGCTTGTAATAGACAGAGGTCAACCATTTCCTTCTCTCTCCTATGTAAAGAGGTATTCTCTGGGTCAAGATTTAGGAATCATAGTTTAGGGATTAGTGGTTTTGGGGTTAGAGGTCATCTCAGAGATATAGCGCAGTTCTGAGCTCCAAACCTTTTGTATCTTAGCACATTCCCACAGGCAATGAGACAAGGTGCCTACATGCGTGTTACATTTAACAAACAGATCTAGGGTGTTAGGGTCAAATTTGTGGAGTTTAACAGGGGTGAAGTGTTGTCATTATCCAATTGTATTGCAACAATCTCAGGCGGGTGTTTCATCGTCTGTATCTGAGGTCTAGAGCATCTACATCTGCATTGCTTGTTGTTTGGGATTTTAGTGCTGGGTTTCTGTACAGCACTTTGCGACATCAGCTGATGTAAGAAGGGCTTTATGAATACATTTAACTGATTGATTGAAATATCTTGTATCCACTGAAGTCTTTTACAGTTGTCTTTATGAGTTGCTACCATTTTCTCATATAATGATGTCATCTGACATCTCCCATTACACATAATAACAGAGAGTGTTTCTAAAGTGGTCAGAGGAGGTTTTAGGGCCGATTGTTTTAGACTTGGGGGGGAAAAAAAGTAAGCTTCTCAATTGTAAGTATTTGAAAAAATGCTTTTTGTGGTAAATTAAATCTTTCATTTCAGTTCAGTTCTTCAAACAACTTGAGCCCCTTTTTTTAATTGTATAAATCCATTACTTTATCAATACCTTTTATTGCACATTCTTTAAAACCCAAAGTCATTTTTTACCCGGATTTGAAATTATCATTGCTCCAAATTGGTTCAAAACTGGATGATACAGAGGAATCGCCCAGATATTGCTTTACTTCGTGCTGTATATTTAGGGTGTTTTTAAAACAAAAGGATAAGTAGTATCCATTTGCATGAGGTTGTAAGTAACATAAACATTTCCCCAGGACTATGTTTAAGTCGATTCATAATGGATGAAGATACGCCTGAAATTGTCCAAGAAAATTTCTGTTCCAATGTTACGGGGATTTAAAATAAGAGATTAAAATAATTTTAGCTGAAATTGGCAGGAGAGCACTTGAAACACGTCCGCTCAGTTCAATGCCATAACCACGCTGCTTTTCTAATAACCAATTCGGTTCAGTTCATGCAAGTGACTGACTATCACTGTATAAGAAATTAAGGTAGTATGCCCAGAACATTGCTCTGGGAACCAAAAAGGAGTATCTCAGTTTCAATGTCTCAGCTTTGAGAGAAGAAGCCTCGTGAGGTATTGGTCAGTCACGTGCAGAACTAATGTTAATGATGAATAATGAATAATGTAAACCATACAAATATAACTTGACTGTGTAGCAGTAAGAGAACTGAAGGGACCGTCCTGGTGAAGCTTCTGATCAACCTGTACTGAGTGCAGAGTGATTCATTTAATATTGACTTCAGGTGTTGAATTTCCAAAATAATTTTGACGTCACAAACATATTTTTTTATCTTCTCGAACGTGATCCATCAGTGAAGGTCTGAGAGGGAACACCGATGGTGCGTTCTGAGAGGGAATACCGGTGGTGCGTTCTGGGAGGGAATACCGGTGATGAGTTCTGGGAGGGAATACCGGTGGTGCGTTCTGAGAGGGAATACCGGTGGTGAGTTCTGAGAGGGAATACCGGTCGTGAGTTCTGAGAGGGATAATACCGTTCTGAGAGGGAATACCGGTGGTGAGTTCTGAGAGGGAATACCGGTGGTGAGTTCTGAGAGGGAATACCGGTGGTGCGTTCTGAGAGGGAATACCGGTGGTGAGTTCTGAGAGGGAATACCGGTGGTGAGTTCTGAGAGGGAATACCGGTGGTGCGTTCTGAGAGGGAATACCGGTGGTGCGTTCTGAGAGGGAATACCGGTGGTGAGTTCTGAGAGGGAATACCGGTGGTGAGTTCTGAGAGGGAATACCGGTGGTGAGTTCTGAGAGGGAATACCGGTGGTGAGTTCTGAGAGGGAATACCGGTGGTGAGTTCTGAGAGGGAATACCGGTGGTGAGTTCTGAGAGGGAATACCGGTGGTGAGTTCTGAGAGGGAATACCGGTGGTGAGTTCTGAGAGGGAATACCGGTGGTGAGTTCTGAGAGGGAATACCGGTGGTGAGTTCTGAGAGGGAATAGCGGTGGTGAGTTCTGAGAGGGAATACCGGTGGTGAGTTCTGAGAGGGAATACCGGTGGTGAGTTCTGAGAGGGAATACCGGTGGTGAGTTCTGAGAGGGAATACCGGTGGTGAGTTCTGAGAGGGAATACCGGTGGTGAGTTCTGAGAGGGAAAACCGGTGGTGAGTTCTGAGAGGGAATACCGGTGGTGAGTTCTGAGAGGGAATACCGGTGGTGAGTTCTGAGAGGGAATACCGGTGGTGAGTTCTGAGAGGGAATACCGGTGGTGAGTTCTGAGAGGGAATACCGGTGGTGAGTTCTGAAAGGGAATACCGGTGGTGCGTTCTGAGAGGGAATACCGGTGGTGAGTTCTGAGAGGGAATACAGGTGGTGAGTTCTGAGAGGGAATACCGGTGGTGAGTTCTGAGAGGGAATGCCGGTGGTGCGTTCTGAGAGGGAATACCGGTGGTGAGTTCTGAGAGGGAATACCGGTGGTGAGTTCTGAGAGGGAATACCGGTGGTGAGTTCTGAGAGGGAATACCGGTGGTGAGTTCTGAGAGGGAATACCGGTGGTGCGTTCTGAGAGGGAATACCGGTGGTGAGTTCTGAGAGGGAATACCGGTGGTGAGTTCTGAGAGGGAATACCGGTGGTGAGTTCTGAGAGGGAATACCGGTGGTGAGTTCTGAGAGGGAATACCGGTGGTGAGTTCTGAGAGGGAATACCGGTGGTGAGTTCTGAGAGGGAATACCGGTGGTGAGTTCTGAGAGGGAATACCGTTCTGAGAGGGAATACCGGTGGTGCGTTCTGAGAGGGAATACCGGTGGTGCGTTCTGAGAGGGAATACCGGTGGTGAGTTCTGAGAGGGAATACCGGTGGTGCGTTCTGAGAGGGAATACCGGTGGTGAGTTCTGAGAGGGAATACCGGTGGTGCGTTCTGAGAGGGAATACCGGTGGTGAGTTCTGAGAGGGAATACCGGTGGTGAGTTCTGAGAGGGAATACCGGTGGTGAGTTCTGAGAGGGAATACCGGTGGTGCGTTCTGAGAGGGAATACCGGTGGTGAGTTCTGAGAGGGAATACCGGTGGTGAGTTCTGAGAGGGAATACCGGTGGTGAGTTCTGAGAGGGAATACCGGTGGTGAGTTCTGAGAGGGAATACCGGTGGTGAGTTCTGAGAGGGAATACCGGTGGTGAGTTCTGAGAGGGAATACCGGTGGTGAGTTCTGAGAGGGAATACCGGTGGTGAGTTCTGAGAGGGAATACCGGTGGTGAGTTCTGAGAGGGAATACCGGTGGTGAGTTCTGAGAGGGAATACCGTTCTGAGAGGGAATATCGGTGGTGCGTTCTGGGAGGGAATACCGTTCTGAGAGGGATTATCGGTGGTGCGTTCTGGGAGGGATTACCGTTCTGAGAGGGAATATCGGTGGTGCGTTCTGGGAGGGATTACCGTTCTGAGAGGGAATATCGGTGGTGCGTTCTGGGAGGGATTACCGTTCTGAGAGGGATTATCGGTGGTGCGTTCTGGGAGGGATTACCGTTCTGAGAGGGATTATCGGTGGTGCGTTCTGAGAGGGAATACCGGTAGTGAGTTCTGAGAGGGAATACCGTTCTGAGAGGGAATATCGGTGGTGAGTTCTGAGAGGGAATACCGGTGGTGAGTTCTGAGAGGGAATACCGGTGGTGCGTTCTGAGAGGGAATACCGGTGGTGAGTTCTGAGAGGGATTACCGTTCTGAGAGGGATTATCGGTGGTGCGTTCTGGGAGGGATTACCGTTCTGAGAGGGATTATCGGTGGTGCGTTCTGAGAGGGAATACCGGTAGTGAGTTCTGAGAGGGAATACCGTTCTGAGAGGGAATATCGGTGGTGAGTTCTGAGAGGGAATACCGGTGGTGAGTTCTGAGAGGGAATACCGGTGGTGCGTTCTGAGAGGGAATACCGGTGGTGAGTTCTGAGAGGGAATACCGGTGGTGAGTTCTGAGAGGGAATACCGTTCTGAGAGGGAATACCGGTAGTGAGTTCTGAGAGGGAATACCGGTGGTGCGTTCTGAGAGGGAATAGCGGTGGTGAGTTCTGAGAGGGAATACCGGTGGTGAGTTCTGAGAGGGAATACCGGTGGTGCGTTCTGGGAGGGAATACCGTTCTGAGAGGGAATAGCGGTGGTGAGTTCTGAGAGGGAATACCGGTGGTGAGTTCTGAGAGGGAATACCGGTGGTGCGTTCTGAGAGGGATTATCGGTGGTGCGTTCTGAGAGGGAATACCGGTGGTGCGTTCTGGGAGGGAATACCGTTCTGAGAGGGATTATCGGTGGTGCGTTCTGGGAGGGAATACCGTTCTGAGAGGGATTATCGGTGGTGCGTTCTGGGAGGGAATACCGTTCTGAGAGGGAATACCGGTGGTGCGTTCTGAGAGGGATTATACCGTTCTGAGAGGGAATACCGGTGGTGCGTTCTGAGAGGGAATACCGGTGGTGAGTTCTGAGAGGGAATACCGGTGGTGAGTTCTGAGAGGGAATACCGTTCTGAGAGGGAATACCGGTGGTGCGTTCTGAGAGGGATTACCGTTCTGAGAGGGAATATCGGTGGTGCGTTCTGGGAGGGAATACCGTTCTGAGAGGGATTATCGGTGGTGCGTTCTGGGAGGGAATACCGTTCTGAGAGGGAATACCGGTGGTGCGTTCTGAGAGGGATTATACCGTTCTGAGAGGGATTATCGGTGGTGAGTTCTGAGAGGGAATACCGTTCTGAGAGGGAATACCGGTGGTGCGTTCTGAGAGGGAATACCGGTGGTGAGTTCTGAGAGGGAATACCGGTGGTGAGTTCTGAGAGGGAATACCGTTCTGAGAGGGAATACCGGTGGTGCGTTCTGAGAGGGATTACCGTTCTGAGAGGGAATATCGGTGGTGCGTTCTGGGAGGGAATACCGTTCTGAGAGGGATTATCGGTGGTGCGTTCTGGGAGGGAATACCGTTCTGAGAGGGAATACCGGTGGTGCGTTCTGAGAGGGATTATACCGTTCTGAGAGGGATTATCGGTGGTGAGTTCTGAGAGGGAATACCGTTCTGAGAGGGAATACCGGTGGTGCGTTCTGAGAGGGAATACCGGTGGTGAGTTCTGAGAGGGAATACCGGTGGTGAGTTCTGAGAGGGAATACCGTTCTGAGAGGGAATACCGGTGGTGAGTTCTGAGAGGGAATACCGGTGGTGAGTTCTGAGAGGGAATACCGGTGGTGAGTTCTGAGAGGGAATACCGGTGGTGAGTTCTGAGAGGGAATACCGGTGGTGAGTTCTGAGAGGGAATACCGGTGGTGCGTTCTGAGAGGGAATACCGGTGGTGAGTTCTGAGAGGGAATACCGGTGGTGAGTTCTGAGAGGGAATACCGGTGGTGAGTTCTGAGAGGGAATACCGGTGGTGAGTTCTGAGAGGGAATACCGGTGGTGAGTTCTGAGAGGGAATACCGGTGGTGAGTTCTGAGAGGGAATACCGGTGGTGAGTTCTGAGAGGGAATACCGTTCTGAGAGGGAATACCGGTGGTGCGTTCTGAGAGGGAATACCGGTGGTGCGTTCTGAGAGGGAATACCGGTGGTGAGTTCTGAGAGGGAATACCGGTGGTGCGTTCTGAGAGGGAATACCGGTGGTGAGTTCTGAGAGGGAATACCGGTGGTGCGTTCTGAGAGGGAATACCGGTGGTGAGTTCTGAGAGGGAATACCGGTGGTGAGTTCTGAGAGGGAATACCGGTGGTGAGTTCTGGGAGGGAATACCGTTCTGAGAGGGAATACCGGTGGTGAGTTCTGAGAGGGAATACCGGTGGTGCGTTCTGGGAGGGAATACCGTTCTGAGAGGGAATACCGGTGGTGAGTTCTGAGAGGGAATACCGGTGGTGCGTTCTGAGAGGGAATACCGTTCTGAGAGGGAATACCGGTGGTGCGTTCTGGGAGGGAATACCGTTCTGAGAGGGAATACCGGTGGTGCGTTCTGGGAGGGAATACCGTTCTGAGAGGGATTATCGGTGGTGCGTTCTGGGAGGGAATACCGTTCTGAGAGGGATTATCGGTGGTGCGTTCTGGGAGGGAATACCGTTCTGAGAGGGAATACCGGTGGTGCGTTCTGGGAGGGATTACCGTTCTGAGAGGGATTATCGGTGGTGCGTTCTGGGAGGGAATACCGTTCTGAGAGGGAATACCGGTGGTGCGTTCTGGGAGGGATTACCGTTCTGAGAGGGATTATCGGTGGTGCGTTCTGGGAGGGATTACCGTTCTGAGAGGGATTATCAGTGTTGCTTTCTGGGAGGGATTACCGTTCTGAGAGGGAATACCGGTGGTGCGTTCTGGGAGGGAATACCGTTCTGAGAGGGAATACCGGTGGTGCGTTCTGAGAGGGATTATCGGTGGTGCGTTCTGAGAGGGAATACCGGTGGTGCGTTCTGGGAGGGAATACCGTTCTGAGAGGGATTATCGTTGGTGCGTTCTGGGAGGGATTATACCGTTCTGAGAGGGATTATCGGTGGTGCGTTCTGGGAGGGAATACCGGTGGTGAGTTCTGAGAGGGATTATCGGTGGTGCGTTCTGAGAGGGATTATACCGTTCTGAGAGGGATTATCGGTGGTGCGTTCTGGGAGGGAATACCGTTCTGAGAGGGATTATCGGTGGTGAGTTCTGGGAGGGATTATCGGTGGTGCGTTCTGGGAGGGAATACCGTTCTGAGAGGGATTATCGGTGGTGCGTTCTGGGAGGGAATACCGTTCTGAGAGGGAATATCGGTGGTGCGTTCTGGGAGGGAATACCGTTCTGAGAGGGAATACCGGTGGTGCGTTCTGAGAGGGATTATACCGTTCTGAGAGGGATTATCGGTGGTGCGTTCTGGGAGGGAATACCGTTCTGAGAGGGATTATCGGTGGTGCGTTCTGGGAGGGATTACCGTTCTGAGAGGGAATACCGGTGGTGCGTTCTGGGAGGGAATACCGTTCTGAGAGGGAATACAGGTGGTGAGTTCTGAGAGGGAATACCGGTGGTGAGTTCTGAGAGGGAATACAGGTGGTGAGTTCTGAGAGGGAATACCGGTGGTGCGTTCTGGGAGGGAATACCGGTGGTGAGTTCTGAGAGGGAATACCGGTGGTGAGTTCTGAGAGGGAATACCGGTGGTGCGTTCTGGGAGGGAATACCGTTCTGAGAGGGATTATTGGTGGTGCGTTCTGGGAGGGAATACCGTTCTGAGAGGGATTATCGGTGGTGCGTTCTGGGAGGGAATACCGTTCTGAGAGGGATTATCGGTGGTGCGTTCTGGGAGGGATTACCGTTCTGAGAGGGATTATCGGTGGTGCGTTCTGGGAGGGAATACCGTTCTGAGAGGGAATATCGGTGGTGCGTTCTGAGAGGGAATACCGGTGGTGAGTTCTGAGAGGGAATACCGGTGGTGCGTTCTGAGAGGGAATACCGGTGGTGCGTTCTGAGAGGGAACACCGGTGGTGAGTTCTGAGAGGGAATACCGGTGGTGAGTTCTGAGAGGGAATACCGGTGGTGAGTTCTGAGAGGGAATACCGTTCTGAGAGGGATTATCGGTGGTGCGTTCTGGGAGGGAATACCGTTCTGAGAGGGATTATCGGTGGTGCGTTCTGGGAGGGATTACCGTTCTGAGAGGGAATATCGGTGGTGCGTTCTGGGAGGGATTACCGTTCTGAGAGGGATTATCGGTGGTGCGTTCTGGGAGGGATTACCGTTCTGAGAGGGAATATCGGTGGTGCGTTCTGGGAGGGAATACCGTTCTGAGAGGGATTATCGGTGGTGCGTTCTGGGAGGGAATACCGTTCTGAGAGGGAATACCGGTGGTGCGTTCTGGGAGGGAATACCGTTCTGAGAGGGAATACCGGTGGTGCGTTCTGGGAGGGATTACCGTTCTGAGAGGGATTATCGGTGGTGCGTTCTGGGAGGGATTACCGTTCTGAGAGGGAATACCGGTGGTGCGTTCTGGGAGGGAATACCGTTCTGAGAGGGAATACCGGTGGTGCGTTCTGAGAGGGATTATCGGTGGTGCGTTCTGAGAGGGAATACCGGTGGTGCGTTCTGGGAGGGAATACCGTTCTGAGAGGGATTATCGTTGGTGCGTTCTGGGAGGGAATACCGTTCTGAGAGGGATTATCGGTGGTGCGTTCTGAGAGGGATTATACCGTTCTGAGAGGGATTATCGGTGGTGCGTTCTGGGAGGGAATACCGTTCTGAGAGGGAATACCGGTGGTGCGTTCTGGGAGGGAATACCGTTCTGAGAGGGATTATCGGTGGTGCGTTCTGAGAGGGATTATACCGTTCTGAGAGGGATTATCGGTGGTGCGTTCTGGGAGGGAATACCGTTCTGAGAGGGAATATCGGTGGTGCGTTCTGGGAGGGAATACCGTTCTGAGAGGGATTATCGGTGGTGCGTTCTGGGAGGGAATACCGTTCTGAGAGGGAATACCGGTGGTGCGTTCTGGGAGGGAATACCGTTCTGAGAGGGATTATCGGTGGTGCGTTCTGGGAGGGAATACCGTTCTGAGAGGGAATACCGGTGGTGCGTTCTGGGAGGGAATACCGTTCTGAGAGGGATTATCGGTGGTGCGTTCTGAGAGGGATTATACCGTTCTGAGAGGGATTATCGGTGGTGCGTTCTGGGAGGGAATACCGTTCTGAGAGGGAATATCGGTGGTGCGTTCTGGGAGGGAATACCGTTCTGAGAGGGATTATCGGTGGTGCGTTCTGGGAGGGAATACCGTTCTGAGAGGGAATACCGGTGGTGCGTTCTGGGAGGGAATACCGTTCTGAGAGGGATTATCGGTGGTGCGTTCTGGGAGGGAATACCGTTCTGAGAGGGATTATCGGTGGTGCGTTCTGGGAGGGATTACCGTTCTGAGAGGGAATATCGGTGGTGCGTTCTGGGAGGGATTACCGTTCTGAGAGGGATTATCGGTGGTGCGTTCTGGGAGGGATTACCGTTCTGAGAGGGAATACCGGTGGTGAGTTCTGAGAGGGAATACCGGTGGTGAGTTCTGAGAGGGAATACCGGTGGTGAGTTCTGAGAGGGAATACCGGTGGTGCGTTCTGGGAGGGAATACCGGTGGTGCGTTCTGAGAGGGAATACCGGTGGTGAGTTCTGAGAGGGAATAGCGGTGGTGAGTTCTGAGAGGGAATACCGGTGGTGAGTTCTGAGAGGGAATACCGGTGGTGAGTTCTGAGAGGGAATACCGGTGGTGCGTTCTGAGAGGGAATACCGGTGGTGCGTTCTGAGAGGGAATACCGGTGGTGAGTTCTGAGAGGGAATACCGGTGGTGAGTTCTGAGAGGGAATACCGGTGGTGAGTTCTGAGAGTGAATACCGGTGGTGAGTTCTGAGAGGGAATACCGGTGGTGAGTTCTGAGAGGGAATACCGGTGGTGAGTTCTGAGAGGGAATACCGGTGGTGAGTTCTGAGAGGGAATACCGGTGGTGAGTTCTGAGAGTGAATACCGGTGGTGAGTTCTGAGAGGGAATACCGGTGGTGAGTTCTGAGAGGGAATACCGGTGGTGAGTTCTGAGAGGGAATACCGGTGGTGAGTTCTGAGAGGGAATACCGGTGGTGCGTTCTGGGAGGGAATACCGGTGGTGAGTTCTGAGAGGGAATACAGGTGGTGAGTTCTGAGAGGGAATACCGGTGGTGAGTTCTGAGAGGGAATACAGGTGGTGAGTTCTGAGAGGGAATACCGGTGGTGAGTTCTGAGAGGGAATACCGGTGGTGCGTTCTGAGAGGGAATACCGGTGGTGAGTTCTGAGAGGGAATACCGGTGGTGCGTTCTGGGAGGGAATACCGGTGGTGAGTTCTGAGAGGGAATACCGGTGGTGAGTTCTGAGAGGGAATACCGGTGGTGCGTTCTGGGAGGGAATACCGTTCTGAGAGGGATTATCGGTGGTGCGTTCTGGGAGGGAATACCGTTCTGAGAGGGATTATCGGTGGTGCGTTCTGGGAGGGAATACCGTTCTGAGAGGGATTATCGGTGGTGCGTTCTGGGAGGGATTACCGTTCTGAGAGGGATTATCGGTGGTGCGTTCTGGGAGGGAATACCGTTCTGAGAGGGAATATCGGTGGTGCGTTCTGAGAGGGAATACCGGTGGTGAGTTCTGAGAGGGAATACCGGTGGTGCGTTCTGAGAGGGAATACCGGTGGTGCGTTCTGAGAGGGAACACCGGTGGTGAGTTCTGAGAGGGAATACCGGTGGTGAGTTCTGAGAGGGAATACCGGTGGTGAGTTCTGAGAGGGAATACCGTTCTGAGAGGGATTATCGGTGGTGCGTTCTGGGAGGGAATACCGTTCTGAGAGGGATTATCGGTGGTGCGTTCTGGGAGGGATTACCGTTCTGAGAGGGAATATCGGTGGTGCGTTCTGGGAGGGATTACCGTTCTGAGAGGGATTATCGGTGGTGCGTTCTGGGAGGGATTACCGTTCTGAGAGGGAATATCGGTGGTGCGTTCTGGGAGGGAATACCGTTCTGAGAGGGATTATCGGTGGTGCGTTCTGGGAGGGAATACCGTTCTGAGAGGGAATACCGGTGGTGCGTTCTGGGAGGGATTACCGTTCTGAGAGGGATTATCGGTGGTGCGTTCTGGGAGGGAATACCGTTCTGAGAGGGAATACCGGTGGTGCGTTCTGGGAGGGATTACCGTTCTGAGAGGGATTATCGGTGGTGCGTTCTGGGAGGGATTACCGTTCTGAGAGGGAATACCGGTGGTGCGTTCTGGGAGGGAATACCGTTCTGAGAGGGAATACCGGTGGTGAGTTCTGAGAGGGAATACCGGTGGTGAGTTCTGAGAGGGAATACCGGTGGTGAGTTCTGAGAGGGAATACCGGTGGTGCGTTCTGGGAGGGAATACCGGTGGTGCGTTCTGGGAGGGAATACCGTTCTGAGAGGGATTATCGTTGGTGCGTTCTGGGAGGGAATACCGTTCTGAGAGGGATTATCGGTGGTGCGTTCTGAGAGGGATTATACCGTTCTGAGAGGGATTATCGGTGGTGCGTTCTGGGAGGGAATACCGTTCTGAGAGGGATTATCGGTGGTGCGTTCTGGGAGGGAATACCGTTCTGAGAGGGATTATCGGTGGTGCGTTCTGGGAGGGATTACCGTTCTGAGAGGGATTATCGGTGGTGCGTTCTGGGAGGGAATACCGTTCTGAGAGGGAATACCGGTGGTGCGTTCTGGGAGGGATTATACCGTTCTGAGAGGGATTATCGGTGGTGCGTTCTGGGAGGGAATACCGTTCTGAGAGGGAATACCGGTGGTGCGTTCTGGGAGGGAATACCGTTCTGAGAGGGATTATCGGTGGTGCGTTCTGAGAGGGATTATACCGTTCTGAGAGGGATTATCGGTGGTGCGTTCTGGGAGGGAATACCGTTCTGAGAGGGAATATCGGTGGTGCGTTCTGGGAGGGAATACCGTTCTGAGAGGGATTATCGGTGGTGCGTTCTGGGAGGGAATACCGTTCTGAGAGGGAATACCGGTGGTGCGTTCTGGGAGGGAATACCGTTCTGAGAGGGATTATCGGTGGTGCGTTCTGGGAGGGAATACCGTTCTGAGAGGGATTATCGGTGGTGCGTTCTGGGAGGGATTACCGTTCTGAGAGGGAATATCGGTGGTGCGTTCTGGGAGGGATTACCGTTCTGAGAGGGATTATCGGTGGTGCGTTCTGGGAGGGATTACCGTTCTGAGAGGGAATACCGGTGGTGAGTTCTGAGAGGGAATACCGGTGGTGAGTTCTGAGAGGGAATACCGGTGGTGAGTTCTGAGAGGGAATACCGGTGGTGCGTTCTGGGAGGGAATACCGGTGGTGAGTTCTGAGAGGGAATACCGGTGGTGAGTTCTGAGAGGGAATACCGGTGGTGAGTTCTGAGAGGGAATACCGGTGGTGAGTTCTGAGAGGGAATACAGGTGGTGAGTTCTGAGAGGGAATACCGGTGGTGAGTTCTGAGAGGGAATACCGTTCTGAGAGGGAATACCGTTCTGAGAGGGAATACCGGTGGTGCGTTCTGGGAGGGAATACCGGTGGTGCGTTCTGGGAGGGAATACCGGTGGTGCGTTCTGAGAGGGAATACCGGTGGTGAGTTCTGAGAGGGAATACCGGTGGTGAGTTCTGAGAGGGATTATCGGTGGTGCGTTCTGAGAGGGAATACCGGTGGTGCGTTCTGGGAGGGAATACCGGTGGTGCGTTCTGAGAGGGAATACCGGTGGTGAGTTCTGAGAGGGAATACCGGTGGTGAGTTCTGAGAGGGATTATCGGTGGTGCGTTCTGGGAGGGAATACCGTTCTGAGAGGGATTATCGGTGGTGCGTTCTGAGAGGGAATACCGGTGGTGAGTTCTGAGAGGGAATACCGGTGGTGCGTTCTGAGAGGGAATACAGGTGGTGCGTTCTGAGAGGGAACACCGGTGGTGAGTTCTGAGAGGGAATACTGGTGGTGAGTTCTGAGAGGGAATACCGGTGGTGAGTTCTGAGAGGGAATACCGGTGGTGAGTTCTGAGAGGGAATACCGGTGGTGAGTTCTGAGAGGGAATACCGGTGGTGAGTTCTGAGAGGGAATACCGGTGGTGCGTTCTGAGAGGGAATACCGGTGGTGAGTTCTGAGAGGGAATACCGGTGGTGAGTTCTGAGAGGGAATACCGGTGGTGAGTTCTGAGAGGGAATACCGGTGGTGAGTTCTGAGAGGGAATACCGGTGGTGAGTTCTGAGAGGGAATACCGGTGGTGAGTTCTGAGAGGGAATACCGGTGGTGAGTTCTGAGAGGGAATACCGGTGGTGAGTTCTGAGAGGGAATACCGGTGGTGAGTTCTGAGAGGGAATACCGGTGGTGAGTTCTGAGAGGGAATACCGGTGGTGAGTTCTGAGAGGGAATACCGGTGGTGTGTTCTGAGAGGGAATACTGTTCTGAGAGGGAATACCGGTGGTGAGTTCTGAGAGGGAATACCGGTGGTGAGTTCTGAGAGGGAATAGCGGTGGTGAGTTCTGAGAGGGAATACCGGTGGTGAGTTCTGAGAGGGAATAGCGGTGGTGAGTTCTGAGAGGGAATACCGGTGGTGAGTTCTGAGAGGGAATACCGGTGGTGAGTTCTGAGAGGGAATACCGGTGGTGAGTTCTGAGAGGGAATACCGGTGGTGAGTTCTGAGAGGGAATACCGTTCTGAGAGGGAATACCGGTGGTGAGTTCTGAGAGGGAATACCGGTGGTGAGTTCTGAGAGGGAATACCGGTGGTGAGTTCTGAGAGGGAATACCGGTGGTGAGTTCTGAGAGGGAATACCGGTGGTGAGTTCTGAGAGGGAATACCGGTGGTGCGTTCTGGGAGGGAATACCGGTGGTGCGTTCTGAGAGGGAATACCGGTGGTGAGTTCTGAGAGGGAATACCGGTGGTGAGTTCTGAGAGGGAATACCGGTGGTGAGTTCTGAGAGGGAATACCGTTCTGAGAGGGAATAGCGGTGGTGAGTTCTGAGAGGGAATACCGGTGGTGAGTTCTGAGAGGGAATACCGTTCTGGGAGGGAATACCGGTGGTGAGTTCTGAGAGGGAATACCGGTGGTGAGTTCTGAGAGGGAATACCGTTCTGGGAGGGAATACCGGTGGTGAGTTCTGAGAGGGAATACCGGTGGTGAGTTCTGAGAGGGAATACCGGTGGTGAGTTCTGAGAGGGAATACCGGTGGTGAGTTCTGAGAGGGAATACCGTTCTGAGAGGGAATACCGGTGGTGAGTTCTGAGAGGGAATACCGGTGGTGTGTTCTGAGAGGGAATACCGGTGGTGAGTTCTGAGAGGGAATACCGGTGGTGAGTTCTGAGAGGGAATACCGGTGGTGAGTTCTGAGAGGGAATACCGGTGGTGTGTTCTGAGAGGGAATACCGTTCTGAGAGGGAATACCGGTGGTGAGTTCTGAGAGGGAATACCGGTGGTGAGTTCTGAGAGGGAATAGCGGTGGTGAGTTCTGAGAGGGAATACCGGTGGTGAGTTCTGAGAGGGAATACCGGTGGTGAGTTCTGAGAGGGAATACCGGTGGTGCGTTCTTAGAGGGAATACCGGTGGTGAGTTCTGAGAGGGAATACCGGTGGTGAGTTCTGAGAGGGAATACCGGTGGTGAGTTCTGAGAGGGAATACCGGTGGTGAGTTCTGAGAGGGAATACCGGTGGTGAGTTCTGAGAGGGAATACCGGTGGTGCGTTCTGAGAGGGAATACCGGTGGTGAGTTCTGAGAGGGAATACCGGTGGTGAGTTCTGAGAGGGAATACCGTTCTGAGAGGGAATACCGGTGGTGAGTTCTGAGAGGGAATACCGGTGGTGAGTTCTGAGAGGGAATACCGGTGGTGAGTTCTGAGAGGGAATACCGGTGGTGAGTTCTGAGAGGGAATACCGGTGGTGAGTTCTGAGAGGGAATACCGGTGGTGAGTTCTGAGAGGGAATACCGGTGGTGAGTTCTGAGAGGGAATACCGTTCTGAGAGGGAATACCGGTGGTGAGTTCTGAGAGGGAATACCGTTCTGAGAGGGAATACCGGTGGTGAGTTCTGAGAGGGAATACCGGTGGTGAGTTCTGAGAGGGAATACCGGTGGTGAGTTCTGAGAGGGAATACCGGTGGTGAGTTCTGAGAGGGAATACCGGTGGTGAGTTCTGAGAGGGAATACCGGTGGTGAGTTCTGAGAGGGAATACCGGTGGTGAGTTCTGAGAGGGAATACCGGTGGTGAGTTCTGAGAGGGAATACCGGTGGTGAGTTCTGAGAGGGAATACCGGTGGTGAGTTCTGAGAGGGAATACCGGTGGTGAGTTCTGAGAGGGAATACCGTTCTGAGAGGGAATACCGGTGGTGAGTTCTGAGAGGGAATACCGTTCTGAGAGGGAATACCGTTCTGAGAGGGAATACCGGTGATGAGTTCTGAGAGGGAATACCGGTGGTGAGTTCTGAGAGGGAATACCGGTGGTGAGTTCTGAGAGGGAATACCGGTGGTGAGTTCTGAGAGGGAATACCGGTGGTGAGTTCTGAGAGGGAATACCGTTGGTGAGTTCTGAGAGGGAATACCGGTGGTGAGTTCTGAGAGGGAATACCGGTGGTGAGTTCTTGGGAAGGCGTAAATGGAAATTCTCGTCTCACTTTAAAGAGCACGAGGACCCGCGCGTGGGACAAGTCTAGGAGGAAACACAACATCTACAAAACCTAGAAGGACAACTCAACTGATTTCAGCGAGACAATTGAAATTAATTTATACAAATAATAATAAAAAAAACATTCAAACTGACCATATAAATGAGGAAAGGTAACAGTATTTTAAGAGACTCGTCTCAGGAGAAGGCTAGAGTGAGGGAAGGAAAATCCCCACTGACAATTGTCTATAGGTATTTATGAGAAGTATCTACATGGTCTGAGAACCACTGATATTAGCATAAGGTGCACAAGACGGAATTCTATATGTATAGGAAGCGGCAAGACTACAGAGTCTATAGAGACTATAGCATTTCTGACTGTAGAGACGGAGAGACTGAGAGACCATAGATACTGTAGACTCTATAGAGACTGTCGAGACTATAGATCCCTTCATAAAGAAAAGACAACTCTCCCTGGGTCTCCCGCCAGCTTCTCCGCGATCGGTTGCGTTATCCCCGGTATCTGAACCCGACTCCCTTTCGATCGGCCGGTTGAGACGGAGGCCATAGCCCCTCCCGTCCGAACGGCGTTTACCCCGGTCTCTTAGGACCGACTGACCCAAGTTCAACTGCTGTTCACATGGAACCCTTTCTCCACTTTGGCCAATCAAAATTCTCATTTGAATATTTGCTAAGGATCTGACATGCCGACTTCCCTAACCGACATTGTTCTAACATGCCAAAGGCTGTTCATATATTACCCATATCCGACATGCTGCCGATATGGGTAATATCACACTGATCTAAACCTGCTGCCGATATGGGTAATATCACACTGATCTAAACCTGCTGCCTATATGGGTAATATCACACTGATCTAAACCTGCTGCCGATATGGGTGATATAACACTGATCTAAACCTGCTGCCGATATGGGTAATATCACACTTATCTAAACCTGCTGCCGACATGGGTAATGTCACACTGATCTAAACCTGCTGCCGATATGGGTAATATCACACTGATCTAAACCTGCTGCCGATATGGGTAATGTCACACTGATCTAAACCTGCTGCCGATATGGGTAATATCACACTGATCTAAACCTGCTGCCGATATGGGTAATGTCACACTGATCTAAACCTGCTGCCGATATGGGTAATATCACACTGATTTAAATCTGCCGATATGGGTGATATCACACTGATCTAAACCTGCTGCCGATATGGGTGATATCACACTGATCTAAACCTGCTGCCGATATGGGTAATGTCACAGTGATCTAAACCTGCTGCCGATATGGGTGATATCACACTGATCTAAACCTGCTGCCGATATGGGTAATGTCACACTGATCTAAACCTGCTGCCCATATGGGTAATATCACACTGATCTAAACCTGCCGATATGGGTGATATCACACTGATCTAAACCTGCCTCCGATATGGGTAATATCACACCGATCTAAACCTGCTGCCGATATGGGTAATATCACACTGATCTAAACCTCCTGCCGATATGGGTAATATCACACTGATCTAAACCTGCTGCCGATATGGGTAATATCACACTGATCTAAACCTGCTGCCGATATGGGTAATATCACACTGATCTAAACCTGCTGCCGATATGGGTAATATCACACTGATCTAAACCTGCTGCCGATATGGGTAATATCACACTGATCTAAACCTGCTGCCGATATGGGTAATATCACACTGATCTAAACCTGCTGCCGATATGGGTAATATCACACTAATCTAAACCTGCTGCCGATATGGGTAATATCACACTGATCTAAACCTGCTGCCGATATGGGTAATATCACACTGATCTAAACCTGCTGCCGATATGGGTAATATCACACTGATCTAAACCTGCTGCCGATATGGGTGATATCACACTGATCTAAACCTGCCGATATGGGTAATATCACACTGATCTAAACCTGCCGATATGGGTGATATCACACTGATCTAAACCTGCCGATATGGGTGATATCACACTGATCTAAACCTGCCGATATGGGTAATATCACACTGATCTAAACCTGCCGATATGGGTAATATCACACTGATCTAAACCTGCTGCCGATATGGGTAATATCACACTGATCTAAACCTGCTGCCGAAATGGGTAATATCACACTGATCTAAACCTGCTGCCGATATGGGTGATGTCACACTGATCTAAACCTGCTGCCGATATGGGTAATATCACACTGATCTAAACCTGCTGCCGATATGGGTAATATCACACTGATCTAAACCTGCTGCCGATATGGGTAATATCACACTTATCTAAACCTGCTGCCGATATGGGTGATATCACACTGATCTAAACCTGCTGCCGATATGGGTAATATCACACTGATCTAAACCTGCTGCCGATATGGGTAATGTCACACTGATCTAACACTGCTGCCGATATGGGTAATATCACACTGATCTAAACCTGCTGCCGATATGGGTGATATCACACTGATCTAAACCTGCTGCCGATATGGGTGATATCACACTGATCTAAACCTGCTGCCGATATGGGTGATATCACACTGATCTAAACCTGCTGCCGATATGGGTAATGTCACACTGATCTAAACCTGCTGCCGATATGGGTGATATCACACTGATCTAAACCTGCTGCCGATATGGGTAATATCACACTGATCTAAACCTGCTGCCGATATGGGTAATATCACACTGATCTAAACCTGCTGCCGATATGGGTAATATCACACTGATCTAAACCTGCTGCCGATATGTGTGATATCACACTGATCTAAACCTGCTGCCGATATGGGTAATATCACACTGATCTAAACCTGCTGCTGATATGGGTGATATCACACTGATCTAAACCTGCTGCCGATATGGGTAATATCACACTGATCTAAACCTGCTGCCGATATGGGTAATATCACACTGATCTAAACCTGCTGTCGATATGGGTAATATCACACGGATTTAAACCTGCCGATATGGGTGATATCACACTGATCTAAACCTGCTGCCGATATGGGTGATATCACACTGATCTAAACCTGCTGCCGATATGGGTAATGTCACAGTGATCTAAACCTGCTGCCGATATGGGTGATATCACACTGATCTAAACCTGCTGCCGATATGGGTAATGTCACACTGATCTAAACCTGCTGCCCATATGGGTAATATCACACTGATCTAAACCTGCCGATATGGGTGATATCACACTGATCTAAACCTGCCTCCGATATGGGTAATATCACACCGATCTAAACCTGCTGCCGATATGGGTAATATCACACTAATCTAAACCTGCTGCCGATATGGGTAATATCACACTGATCTAAACCTGCTGCCGATATGGGTGATATCACACTGATCTAAACCTGCTGCCGATATGGGTAATATCACACTGATCTAAACCTGCCGATATGGGTAATATCACACTGATCTAAACCTGCCGATATGGGTGATATCACACTGATCTAAACCTGCCGATATGGGTGATATCACACTGATCTAAACCTGCCGATATGGGTAATATCACACTGATCTAAATCTGCTGCCGATATGGGTGATATCACACTGATCTAAACCTGCCGATATGGGTAATATCACACTGATCTAAACCTGCCGATATGGGTGATATCACACTGATCTAAACCTGCCGATATGGGTGATATCACACTGATCTAAACCTGCCGATATGGGTAATATCACACTGATCTAAACCTGCCGATATGGGTAATATCACACTGATCTAAACCTGCTGCCGATATGGGTAATATCACACTGATCTAAACCTGCTGCCGATATGGGTAATATCACACTGATCTAAACCTGCTGCCGATATGGGTGATGTCACACTGATCTAAACCTGCTGCCGATATGGGTAATATCACACTGATCTAAACCTGCTGCCGATATGGGTAATATCACACTGATCTAAACCTGCTGCCGATATGGGTGATATCACACTGATCTAAACCTGCTGCCGATATGGGTGATATCACACTGATCTAAACCTGCTGCCGATATGGGTGATATCACACTGATCTAAACCTGCTGCCGATATGGGTAATGTCACACTGATCTAAACCTGCTGCCGATATGGGTGATATCACACTGATCTAAACCTGCTGCCGATATGGGTAATATCACACTGATCTAAACCTGCTGCCGATACTGGTAATATCACACTGATCTAAACCTGCTGCCGATATGGGTAATATCACACTGATCTAAACGCATCAAAACCTTTGTCATCCGCTGATTTATTTCCCCAAAACAGTAAAGTCCGTTGGACCTTCTCCTTCTGTAAACTCTGTATTTTGCTGTTCCTTCAAATCAAGCAAGTAAAATATCATATTTTTATATGGCACTTTTACAAATGTGACAAAGTGCTTAACAGTAACCACATCCTGTGTCCTTTGCCCTGCGTCCTGTGTCCTGTGTCCTGTGTTATGGGTCCTGTGTCCTGTGTCCTGTGTCCTGTGTTCTCTGTGTTCTGGGTCCTGTATTCTGTGGTCTAGGTCCTGTGTCCTGTGTTCTGGGTCCTGTGTCCTGTGTTATGGGTCCTGTGTCCCGTGTTATGGGTCCTGTGTCCTGTGTTCTCTGTGTTCTGGGTCCTGTGTTCTGTGGTCTAGGTCCTGTGTCCTGTGTTCTGGGTCCTGTGTCCTGTGTTCTGGGTCCTGTGTCCTGTGTTTTGGGTCCTGTGTCCTGTGTTCTCTGTGTTCTGGGTCCTGTGTTCTGGGGTCTAGGTCCTGTGTCCTGTGTTCTGGGTCCTGTGTCCTGTGTTCTGGATCCTGTGTCCTGTGTCCTGTGTTCTCTGTGTTCGGGGTCCTGTGTTCTGTGGTCTAGGTCCTGTGTCCTGTGTTATGGGTCCTGTGTTATGGTTCCTGTGTCCTGTGTTCTGGGTCCTGTGTCCTGGGTCCTGTGTCCTGTCTTATGGTTCCCGTGTCCTGTGTCCCGTGTCCTGTGTTCTGGGTCCTGTGTCCTGTGTTATGGTTCCTGTGTCCTGTGTTATGGGTCCTGGGTCCTGTGTCCTGTGTTCTAGGTCCTGTGTCCAGATGGTATTAGAGTAATGACTGTATATAACACAGCGTGGGTCCAGACGGTATTAAAGTAATGACTGTATATAACACAGCGTGGGTCCAGACGGTATTAGAGTAATGACTGTATATTACACAGCGTGGGTCCAGACGGTATTAGAGTAATGACTGTATATAACACAGCGTGGGTCCAGACGGTATTAGAGTAATGACTGTATATTACACAGCGTGGGTCCAGACGGTATTAGAGTAATGACTGTATATTACACAGCGTGGGTCCAACAGGTATTAGAGTAATGACTGTATATTACACAGCGTGGGTCCAACAGGTATTAGAGTAATGACTGTATATTACACAGCGTGGGTTCAACAGGTATTAGAGTAATGACTGTATATTACACAGCGTGGGTCCAACAGGTATTAGAGTAATGACTGCATATTACACAGCGTGGGTCCAACAGGTATTAGAGTAATGACTGTATATTGCACAGCGTAGGTCCAGACGGTATTAGAGTAATGACTGTATATTACACAGCGTGGGTCCAAACGGTATTAGAGTAATGACTGTATATTACACAGCGTGGGTCCAGACGGTATTAGAGTAATGACTGTATATAAAACAGCGTGGGTCCAACAGGTATTAGAGTAATGACTGTATATTACACAGCGTGGGTCCAACAGGTGTTAGAGTAATGACTGTATATTACACAGCGTGGGTCCAGACGGTATTAGAGTAATGACTGTATATAAAACAGCGTGGGTCCAACAGGTATTAGAGTAATGACTGTATATTACACAGCGTGGGTCCAGACGGTATTAGAGTAATGACTGTATATTACACAGCGTGGGTCCAAACGGTATTAGAGTAATGACTGTATATTACACAGCGTGGGTCCAGACGGTATTAGAGTAAAGACTGTATATAACACAGCATGGGTCCAGACGGTATTAGAGTAATGACTGTATATTACACAGCGTGGGTCCAGACGGTATTAGAGTAATGACTGTATATTACACAGCGTGGGTCCAGACGGTATTAGAGTAATGACTGTATATTACACAGCGTGGGTCCAGACGGTCCAGACAGGAGGCCTGTGCTCCCTGGCTGATCTGTGAGCATTACTTGTTTCTCTAAAGTAGTTATTTGCTACGTCCAGCTGCTGGGCAATGTGTGTAAAACCCTCTCATTTCAGTTGGATGTGTGTAAAACCCTCTCATTTCAGTTGGATGTGTGTAAAACCCTCTCATTTCAGTTGGATGTGTGTAAAACCCTCTCATTTCAAAGTCAGTATTTCTGTGGTTAATGGTCTCTGTCTGCTTGTGAGGAAACAGAATGCCTCACATTAAAACCCTCTCACCATTAATTACACGTTGGGGTGTTGGTCAAGACCAGACTGGGAGGGGAGCAGGCTGCCTGTTATGTCTCTCATGCCACAAGCTACCCAGGCACACACACACACACACACACACACACACACACACACACACACACACACACACACACACACACACACACACACACACACACACCGCACACACCGTGCACACATACACCCAGAACACAAACACAGCACACACAAACATTGCACACACACACACACACACATAGCACAAGGCACTCAGAGAGAGTCCTGTCCTGCAGACAGCCTCCTTATTGTCCAGCACAGGGACATTAAACACCAGTCAGTTCTCTGTTGAGGGCTGGACCTACAGGTGTAAGATCTTAATTTGATCATTCTTAATTAGTTACTGGGGAAATGCAGATAAGCTTAGTAATTTACACTACCATTTGAAAGTTTTGGGGTTACTTAGGAATGTCCTTTTTGTTTGAAAGAAAAGCACATTTTATGCATTAAAATAACATGAAATTGATCAGAAATACAGTGTAGACATTGTTAATGTGGTAAATGACTATTGTAGCTGGAAATGGCTGATTTTTAATGGAATATCTACATAGGCGTACAGAGGCTCATTATCAGCAACCATCACTCCTGTGTTCCAATGGCACATTGTGTTAGATAATCCAAGTTTATCATTTTAACTTGTTATCGGCAGGTGTCCCACCTGGCCAACATATGGTGAAATTGCAGAGCGCGAAATTCAAACTACAGAACTATAAATATTTAACTTTTATAAAATCTCAAGGTAAAACATCAAAATAAAGCTTAATTTCTTGTTAATCCAGCAGCTGTGTCAGATTTCAAAAAGGCTTTATGGCAAAAGCACACCACGTGATTATCTGAGGACAGCGCCCCGCATACAATACCATGAAAAACATATTTCAACCAGGCAGGTGCGTCACGAAAGTCAGAAATAGCGATATAATAAATGCCTTACCTTTGAGGATCTTCTTCTGTTGGCACTCCAAAAGGTCCCAGATACATCACAAGTGGTCATTTTGTTCGATAATGTCGCTCTTTATATCCATAAAAACTCAGTTTAGCTGGCGCGCTTCAGTCAATAATCCACCCAGTTTCCCTCCATCAAAATGCATACAAAATGAATCCCAAACGTTACTAATAAACTTTTCCAAACAAGTCAAACAACGTTTATAATCAAACCTTAGGGAACCCTAATACGTAAATAAGTGATCAAATTTAAGACGGAGAGTCGTTATTGTCTTTACCGGAGAAAAATACCAAAGAACTTGCTCTCTTCTACGCGCTTGGAAACACTACAGCCAAAATGGGAGTCACCTAGAAAAACTACAATTTCTGGCTTATTTTTCCAAAACCCAGCATGAAACTCTTTCTAAAGGCTGTTGACATCTAGTGGAAGCCCTAGGAACTGCAATCTGGGAGGATTTCGCCTAATAATAAAAATGATAGCTATTGATAACAGTGGTAGGCTGAATTTCTTGTTCAGTTCTGTTATACTCACATACATAATTTTAACAGTTTTAGAAACTTTATATGGCTTTCTATCCAAATCTACCAATTATATGCATATCCTGGCTTCTGGGCTTGAGTTTACTTTGGGCACACTTTTCATCCGGACGTGAAAATACTGCCCCCTACCCAAGAGAGGTTAAACGGCTAATTGATCATTAGAAAACCCTTTTGCAATTATGTTAGCACAGCTGACAACTGTTGTTCTGATTAATAAAACTGGCCTTCTTTAGACTAGTTGAGTATCTGGAGCATCAGCATTTGTGGGTTCGATTACAGGCTCAAAATTGCCAGAAACAAAGACTTTCTTCTGAAACTCGTCAGTCTATTCTTGTTCTTGAAGTCTATTTCATGCGAGAAATTGCCAAGAAACTGAAAATCTTGTACAATGCTGTGTACTACTCGCTTCACAGAACAGCACAAACGGTCTCTACCCAGAATAGAAAGAGGAGTGGGAGGCCCCGGTGCACAACTGAGCAACAGGACAAGTACATTAGAGTGTCTAGTTTGAGAAAGATGCCTCACAAGTCCTCAACTGGCAGCTTCATTAAATAGTACCCGCAAAACATCAGTCTCAATGTCAACAGTGAAGAGGCAACTCCCAGATGTTAGCCTTCTAGGCAGCAACTCTGCATCTCTGCCCAGCCTGGTAAGAGTGGCCAAAATGGTGTTTATCATCCCCAGTGGCTCTGCAAGTGAGGACAGGATATTCTCCACTGCTGGCCATCTCTCCAGGTACCATCACATGAGCCTGAAGACACTGGCCATCTCTTCAGGTACCATCACATGAGCCTGAAGACACTGGCCATCTCTCCAGGCACCATCACATGAGCCTGAAGACACTGGCCATCTCTCCAGGCACCATCACATGAGCCTGAAGATGAAGACACTGGCCATCTCTCCAGGCACCATCACATGAGCCTGAAGACACTGGTCGGCTCACCAGGTACCATCACATGAGCCTGAAGACACTGACCGCCTCTCCAGGTACCATCACATGAGCCTGAAGACACTGATCGGCTCACCAGGTACCATCACATGAGCCTGAAGACCCTGGTCGGCTCACCAGGCATCATCACATGAGCCTGAAGACACTGGTCGGCTCACCAGGCACCATCACATGAGCCTGAAGACCCTGGTCGGCTCACCAGGTACCATCACATGAGCCTAAAGACACTGGTCGGCTCACCAGGCACCATCACATGAGCCTGAAGCCCCAGACTGACCAAACTCCTGTTTCTAAAAATTAATTCAAAGACTCTAATAAGTCATTTTTAATTTAATTTTTATTTAATTCTAAGTAAGTCACAGCCTATATGCTCAATTTATAGACTATAATGATTTAATGTTGTTTAAATGCGGAGTGCTTTAATGTCCCTACCAGCCTACTGTGTCACACTGGCAAATGCTTCACAATGTTTTTCTTTGTAGGCTGAAGCCATGAAATAATTGAAATAATCCAGCCTAAATAATTCATTTTTTGTTCCTTCTTAGTCTCCCTGTCTGGTTCCTGACCTATTTAGAGTGTTTATATGCTGTTTTAATGTAACATGTAGCCTATTTTAAATGATGTTCGCTTCTTACATTCAACCTTTTCAACGTTTATTCAAATTATTTTTTTTTTTTATGATGGGTGTTTTAAAAATTGGGATTTTAATGAATGGAGAGAATTTGGAGCAGCAGTTTTTTCTTTCTCACGGAGCGTTTTTTTTTTGTTTTTTTTTTTGCGTGAGTACATGGAGCATTGTGGTAGGAAATTGGCATGATCGATGAGCAGGATTTCCAACTACTCAAATCTTGTTCGCATGCACTGGGAACAACAGTCTGTATTTTCTCATGTGCTTGTAAGTGTTTCTGGTGTGAAGTGGTGGAGCAGTTTTTTTCTGTCTGTCAAAGTGTTTCCAGAGTGTGAAGAGGTGGAGCAGTTTTTTCTGTCTGTCAAAGTGTTTCCAGAGTGTGTAATTTTAACGTAACATAACCTTTTACTAGCTGTCGTGGATGTACTCTACAATCACATTTTGAACTTGAGTGGATTTTTAAATTGTCATACATAGACTGGATTACACTGCCACCGAGGCCAGCCTGGTCTCATAGACTCGACGTAACACAGTAAACATAAATCCGGGACACTCAAATTAGCATAATGTGTTATGTTTGGTATGGGCACATAAGACAGATGGTTACTTAATGCAAAAAAACGAAAGTAGGGTGGATGGGTAGGTATATGACATGACGTAAGGTTATGAGTTCAAATCTAACTAGCTACTTTTCAACTACTTAGCATGTTGGCTAACCCTAACCTTAACCCTTTTAGCTAACCCTTCCCCTAACCCCTAGCCGAGCTAACATTAGCCACCTAGCTAGAATTCGTAACATATCATACTTTTTGCAAATGTGTAACATATACTACATTTAGCTAATTTTGTCGCATATTTTACGTTTTGTAAATTCGTAACATACAAATTATGGTCCACTATGGAGGATTATTTTGCTCGCTTAAACCGGATGACATTCTCATCAAACCTTTTACAAATGGCAAGCTTCTTTCTCACTCTGTCTGGCTTGTCTTGTTCTCTATCTATCGTTCCCCTTATTCACCCCTCCCTCTCCCTCCCTCTCCCTCTCTATTCCTCCCACATTCTGTCCGTCCCTCTCTCCCCTTTCTCCAAAGAAACCATCTAAATAAGTTTAGATTTTGTCTCTTCAGTTGTAGCAGTCTACGAGTGATGTAGCTCTGACTTCTGCAGTCGCTGTTGAAACAAGATGGCTGCCTGGTGATTTGGCGTGTCAATGTGTCTCTTATCCTTTCACCTGGAGAGAGACGAGAAGATTGGAGACACAGAGGTTCAAAATCTCCTGACAGAGGCACTTGACAGTCACCCAGGGGCAGGCAGGCAGGGGGCTTCTTTTTATATATTTTTCTCACTCTCACCCCTCCTCCCCTCTGTCTCTCTCTCTCCCTCCCTCTTGTTCTCTCTCTCTCTCCCTCTCTTTCTCTCTCTCTCACGCTCTTGTTCTCTCTCTCTCTCCCTGCCTCTTGTTCTCTCTCTCCCTCCCTCTTGTTCTCTCTCTCTCCCTCTTGTTCTCTATCTATCTACCCTTCCCTCTCCTTTTCTCTCTCTCTCTCTCTCTCTCTCTCTCTCTCTCTCTCTCTCTCTCGTCTGTAAAAGGACCCTTGTACTGAGTCTTCACACTCCCCCTCACAATAGCACTCATTACAGCCAAAGCTGAACTGTGGATATGAGGCAGTGTCAAGAAACTTCAGTTACTGAGATATAAAAGAACAGAAGCCACGTATCAGACAAGATAGGACTAGAGTAATGCTGCTGGAGGTTTCATTTAACACCTGCTCCTCAGACAAATTGAGAAATGTCTCGTAGGTAACGGTGGTGTTGCATGGTATACCGGTACCACGGTAATATCACAGTACCAGAACGTCATGACACTTATGATACCAACATTTTAGGATGCCGTAATAACATTTCATATAATATTTTTTTTATTTTTTTACTTTTTATTTCAACTTTATTTAACCAGGTAGGCCAGTTGAGAACACCTTTATTTAACCAGGTAGGCTAGTTGAGAACAAGTTCTCATTTACAACTGCGACCTGGCCAAGAAAAAGCATGGCAGTGTGAACAGACAACAACATAGAGTTACACATGGAGTAAGTAAATTACATCCCCGAAGTCGAGGATCGGTAGGATGGTCCGTTTTACTAGGGTAAGTTTGGCGGCGTGAGTGAAGGAGGCTTTGCATGCATTTGGTTTTACTAGTGTTTAAGAGCAGTTGGAGGCCACGGAAGGAGTGTTGTGTGACATTGAAGCTTGTTTGGAGGTTAGATAGCACAGTGTCCAAGGAAGGGCCAGAAGTATACAGAATGGTGTCGTCTGTGTAGAGGTGGATCAGGGAATCGCCTGCAGCAAGAGCAACATCATTGATATATACAGAGAAAAGAGTCAGCCCGAGAATTGAACCCTGTGGCACCCCCATTGAGACTGCCAGAGGACCGGACAACATGCCCTCCGATTTGACACACTGAACTATGTCTGCAAAGTAGTTGGTGAACCAGGCAAGGCAGTCATTAGAAAGACCGAGTCTACTGAGTCTGCCGATAAGAATATGGTGATTAACAGAGTCGAAAGCTTTCATATAATATAATACTACTGAATTCTTCAGGCCTACGAATCTACCGATCTAAAGAACCTGCTGGCGCCTGTTATGAAATGTTTATAAAGTCACATTTTGTTTATAAAACAGCCACTAGTCAACTGTATGCGCAGGTCCAATAATATTAATTTCACTTAAATACGTATATCACTTGTGGCAGCTGTAATCAGACATCTGCATCCTCTACCCACCCTCACTCACCTGCTTCTCTCAGCATCCACATACCAGCCCTCACTCACCTGCTTCTCTCAGCTTCCACATACCCATACTCACTCACCTGCTTCTCTCAGCATCCACCTACCAGCCCTCACTCACCTGCTTCTCTCAGCATCCATCTACCCACCCTCACTCACCTGCTTCTCTCAGCATCCACCTACCCACCCTCACTCACCTGCATCTCTCAGCATCCACCTACCAACCCTCACTCACCTGCTTCTCTCAGCATCCACTAACAGCCCTCACTCACCTACTTCTCTCAGCATCCACCTACCCACCGTCACTCACCTGCTTCTCTCAGCATCCACCTACCAGCCCTCACTCACCTGCTTCTCTCAATATCCACCTACCAGCCCTCACTCACCTGCTTCTCTCAGCATCCACCTACTCACCCTCACTCACCTGCTTCTCTCAGCTTCCACATACCCATACTCACTCACCTGCTTCTCTCAGCATCCACCTACCAGCCCTCACTCACCTGCTTCTCTCAGCATCCATCTACCCACCCTCACTCACCTGCTTCTCTCAGCATCCACCTACCCAACCTCACTCACCTGCTTCTCTCAGCATCCACCTACCAGCCCTCACTCACCTGCTTCTCTCAGCATCCACCTACCCACCCTCACTCACCTGCTTCTCTCAGCATCCACCTACCAACCCTTACTCACCTGCTTCTCTCAGCATCCACTACCAGCCCTCACTCACCTGCTTCTCTCAGCATCCACCTACCCACCCTCACTCACCTGCTTCTCTCAGCATCCACCTACCAGCCCTCACTCACCTGCTTCTCTCAATATCCACCTACCAGCCCTCACTCACCTGCTTCTCTCAGCATCCACCTACCAACCCTCACTCACCTGCTTCTCTCAGCATCCACCTACCAGCCCTCACTCACCTGCTTCTCTCAATATCCACCTACCAGCCCTCACTCACCTGCTTCTCTCAGCATCCACCTACTCACCCTCACTCACCTGCTTCTCTCAGCTTCCACATACCCATACTCACTCACCTGCTTCTCTCAGCATCCACCTACCAGCCCTCACTCACCTGCTTCTCTCAGCATCCATCTACCCACCCTCACTCACCTGCTTCTCTCAGCATCCACCTACCCAACCTCACTCACCTGCTTCTCTCAGCATCCACCTACCAGCCCTCACTCACCTGCTTCTCTCAGCATCCACCTACCCACCCTCACTCACCTGCTTCTCTCAGCATCCACCTACCAACCCTTACTCACCTGCTTCTCTCAGCATCCACTACCAGCCCTCACTCACCTGCTTCTCTCAGCATCCACCTACCCACCCTCACTCACCTGCTTCTCTCAGCATCCACCTACCAGCCCTCACTCACCTGCTTCTCTCAATATCCACCTACCAGCCCTCACTCACCTGCTTCTCTCAGCATCCACCTACCAACCCTCACTCACCTGCTTCTCTCAGCATCCACCTACCAACCCTTACTCACCTGCTTCTCTCAGCATCCACTACCAGCCCTCACTCACCTGCTTCTCTCAGCATCCACCTACCCACCCTCACTCACCTGCTTCTCTCAGCATCCACCTACCAGCCCTCACTCACCTGCTTCTCTCAATATCCACCTACCAGCCCTCACTCACCTGCTTCTCTCAGCATCCACCTACCAACCCTCACTCACCTGCTTCTCTCAGCATCCACCTACTCACCCTCACTCACCTGCTTCTCTCAGCTTCCACCTACCCACACTCACTCACCTGCTTCTCTCAGCATCCACCTACCAGCCCTCACTCACCTGCTTCTCTTAATATCCACCTACCCACCCTCACTCATCTGCTTCTCTCAGCATACAACTACCCACCCTCACTCACCTGCTTCTCTCAGCATCCACCTACCAGCCCTCACTCACCTGCTTCTCTCAGCATCCAACTACCCACCCTCACTCACCTGCTTCTCTCAGCATCCACTACCAGCCCTCACTCACCTGCTTCTCTCAGCATCCACTACAAGCCCTCATTCACATGCTTCTCTCAGCATCCACCTATCAGCCCTCACTAGCCTGCTTTTCTCAGCATCACCTACCAGACATCACTCACCTGCTTCTCTCAGCATCCCCCACCAGCCCTCACTCATCTGCTTCTCTCAGCAGCCTCAACCAGCCGTCGCTCACCTGCTTCTCTCAGCATCCACCTACCCACCCTCACACACCTGCTTCTCTCAGCATCCACTACCAGCCCTCACTCACCTGCTTCTCTCAGCATCCACCTACCCACCCTCACTCACCTGCTTCTCTCAGCATCAACTACCAGCCCTCACTAACCTGCTTTCCTCAGCATCCACCTACCAGCCATCAATCACCTGTATCTCTCAGCATCCCCTACCAGCCCTCACTCACCTGCTTCTCTCAGCAGCCCCTACCAGCCCTCACTCACCTGCTTCTCTCAGCAGCCTCAACCAGCCGTCGCTCACCTGCTTCTCTCAGCATCCCCTACAAGCCATCACTCACCTGCTTCTCCCAGCATCCACCTACCAGCCCTCACTCACCTGCTTCTCTCAGCACCCACTACCAGCCCTCACTCACCTGCTTCTCTCAGAATCCCTTACCAGTCCTCACTCACCTGCTTCTCTCAGCATCTCTTACCAGTCCTCACTCACCTGCTTCTCTCAGCATCCACCTACCAGCCATCACTCACCTGCTTCTCTCAGCATCCCTTACCAGTCCTCTCACCTGCTTCTCTCAGCATCCACCTACCAGCCCTCACTCACCTGCTTCTCTCAGCATCCCTTACCAGTCCTCACTCACCTGCTTCTCTCAGCATCCCTTACCAGTCCTCACTCACCTGCTTCTCTCAGCATCCCTTACCAGTCCTCACTCACCTGCTTCTCTCAGCATCCCTTACCAGTCCTCACTCACCTGCTTCTCTCAGCATCCACCTACCAGTCCTCACTCACCTGCTTCTCTCAGCATCCCTTACCAGTCCTCTCACCTGCTTCTCTCAGCATCGCCTACCAGCCCTCACTCACCTGCTTCTTTCCGTCCGCTCTTCATGCACATCTGTTCCTCCATCAGTTAAAAAAAGAAAAATAATTTAGCCTTGATGACGAGCGGGGATGCAGACCCCCGAAGAGTCTTCCAATGTTACATTTGCACAATGAATATATTAAAGCAGCGTGCATCGCCTGTGGGCACAGGCCAGTCTAAGCAGACTTTGCAAGATCACTGTCATGCAGCATCTGAGTGTCGGAGAGGAAAACTGGAGCACCGTTTCATGACAGTCATGCTTGCAGCTTTAGTGCAATGAGAAAGGCTAGTCTCTCTATCCTAAATGATTCCATATTACCAGAGTGCTTATCTCTCTAGCCTAAAGGATTCCATATCACCAGAGGCCTTATCTCTCTGGCCTAAAGGATTCCATGTGACCAGAGGGCTTATCGCTCTAGCCTAAAGGATTCCATGTGACCCATATTACCAGAGGGCTTATCTCTCTAGCCTAAAGGATTCCATGTGACCAGAGGGCTTATCTCTAGCCTAAAGGATTCCATATTACCAGAGGGCTCGTCTCTCTAGCCTAAAGGATTCCATATTACCAGAGGTCTTATCTCTCTAGCCTAAAGGATTCCATATTACCAGAGGGCTTATCTCTCTAGCCTAAAGGATTCCATATTACCAGAGGGCTTATCTCTCTAGCCTAAAGGATTCCATATTACCAGAGGGCTTATCTCTCTGACCTAAATGATTCCATATTACCAGAGGGCTTATCTCTCTGGCCTAAATGATTACATATTAACAGAGGGCTTATCTCTCTGGCCTAGAGGATTCCATGTAACCCATATTACCAGAGGGCTTATGTCTCTAGCCTAAAGGATTCCATCTGACCCATATTACCAGATGGCTTATCTCTCTAGCCTAAAAGATTCAATGTGACCTATATTACCAGAGGGCTTATCTCTCTAGCCTAAAGGATTCCATGTTACCTATATTACCAGAGGGCTTATCTCACGAGCCTAAAGGATTCCATATTACCAGAGGGCTTATCTCTCTAGCCTAAAGGATGACATATTACCAGAGGGCTTATCTCTCTAGCCTAAAGGATTCCATGTGAACTATATTACCAGAGGGCTTATCTCTCTAGCCTACAGGATTCCATCTGACCCATATTACCAGAGGGCTTAACTCTATTGCCTAAAGGATTCCATGTGACCTATATTAACAGAGGGCTTATCTCTCTAGCCTAAAGGATTCCATATTACCAGAGGGCTTATCTCTCTAGCCGAAAGGATCCCATAGTACCAGAGGGCTTATCTCTCTAGCCTAAAGGATTCCATGTGACCCATATTACCAGAGGGCTTATCTCTCTAGCCTAAAGGATCCCATATTACCAGAGGGCTTATCTCTCTAGCCTAAAGGATTCCATCTGACCAGAGGGCTTATCTCTCTAGCCTAAAGGATTCCATGTGACCCATATTACCAGAGTGTCACGTATTATCAAGGTGGGTGGAATCAGGCGCAGAGAGCAGGTTACAGTGAGTCAATAGTTTTATTCTCCGGTGAACCAAACACGGTCAACCCAATATACAGGGTGAAATAATCCAACACAGGATCAAAATATTATCGGAGAAAATAACACACACGTATTAACCAACATACATGAATCCAAACAATCCCGCACAAAACAAGGGCGGGACAACCTACTACATATAAGGACGTCAATTAAACTAAAATACACACAGGTGAAACTAATAAGACAAAACCAACAGACAAACAAAAAAGGGATCGGTGGTGGCTAGTAGGACGGTGACGACGACCGCCGAGCACCGCCCGAACAGGCAGGAGAGCCAACTTCGGCGGAAGTCGTGACACAGAGGGCTTATCTCTCTAGCCTAAAGGATTCCATGTGACCCATAAACGGTTCCGTATGACCAGAGGTATTTTCTCTCTATATGACCAGAGGTCTTGTCTCTCTATATGACCAGAGGTCTTGTCTCTCTATATGACCAGAGGTCTTGTCTCACTATATGACCAGAGGTATTGTCTCTCTATATGACCAGAGGTCTTGTCTCTCTATGTGACCAGAGGTCTTGTCTCTCTATATGACCAGAGGTCTTGTCTCTCCATATGACCAGAGGTCTTGTCTCTCTATATGACCAGAGGTCTTGTCTCACTATATGACCAGAGGTATTGTCTCTCTATATGACCAGAGGTCTTGTCTCTCTATGTGACCAGAGGTCTTGTCTCTCTATATGACCAGAGGTCTTGTCTCTCCATATGACCAGAGGTCTTGTCTCTCCATATGACCAGTGGTCTTTTCTCTCTATATGACCAGAGGTCTTGTCTCTCTATATGACCAGAGGTCTTGTCTCTCTATATGACCAGAGGTCTTGTCTCTCTATATGACCAGAGGTCTTGTCTCTCTATATGACCAGAGGTCTTGTCTCTCCATATGACCAGAGGTCTTGTCTCTCTATATGACCAGAGGTCTTGTCTCACTATATGACCAGAGGTATTGTCTCTCTATATGACCAGAGGTCTTGTCTCTCCGTATGACCAGAGGTCTTGTCTCTCTATATGACCAGAGGTCTTGTCTCTCTATGTGACCAGAGGTCTTGTCTCTCTATATGACCAGAGGTCTTGTCTCTCCATATGACCAGAGGTCTTGTCTCTCCAAATGACCAGTGGTCTTTTCTCTCTATATGACCAGAGGTCTTGTCTCTCTATATGACCAGAGGTCTTGTCTCTCTATATGACCAGAGGTCTTGTCTCTCTATATGACCAGAGGTCTTGTCTCTCTATATGACCAGAGGTCTTGTCTCTCCATATGACCAGTGGTCTTTTCTCTCTATATGACCAGAGGTCTTGTCTCTCTATATGACCAGAGGTCTTGTCTCTCCATATGACCAGTGGTCTTTTCTCTCTATATGACCAGAGGTCTTGTCTCTCTATATGACCAGAGGTCTTGTCTCTCTATATGACCAGAGGTCTTGTCTCTCTTTATGACCAGAGGTCTTGTCTCTCTATAATTCCAGAGGTCTTGTTTCTCTATCCTAAACGGTTCCATATGACCAGAGGTCTTCTCTCTCTACATGACCAGAGGTCTTCTCTCTCTATATTACCAGAGGTCTTTTTCTCTATATTACCAGAGGTCTTGTCTTTCTCTCCTAAACGGTTCTATATTACTAGAGATGCCTTTTAATATATACATATATATTTTTTTTACCTTTATTTAACTAGCCAAGTCAGTTAAGAACACATTCTTATTTACAATAGCAGCCTAGGAACAGTTGGTTAACTGCCTTGTTCAGGGGCCGAACGACACCTTGTCAGCTCTGGGATTCGATCTAGCAACCTTTCGATTACTAGCCCAACACTTAAACCACCTTCATGGAATACTAAACTATTTCAATGGTAGGATTCATATAGGTAGGATTCATATAGGTGTGATTCATTTGGTGTGATTCATATAGGTATGATTCATATAGGTAGGATTCATATAGGTGTGATTCATATAGGTGTGATTCATATAGGTAGGATTCATATAGGTAGGATTCACATAGGTAGGATTCATATAGGTAGGATTCACATAGGTAGGATTCATATAGGTAGGGTTCATATAGGTAGGATTCATATAGGTGTGATTCATTTGGTGTGATTCATATAGGTATGATTCATATAGGTGTGATTCATATAGGTAGGATTCATATAGGTGTGATTCATTTGGTGTGATTCATATAGGTATGATTCATATAGGTAGGATTCATATAGGTGTGATTCATATAGGTGTGATTCATATAGGTAGGATTCATATAGGTAGGATTCACATAGGTAGGATTCATATAGGTAGGATTCACATAGGTAGGATTCATATAGGTAGGGTTCATATAGGTAGGATTCATATAGGTAGGATTCATATAGGTAGGATTCATATAGGTAGGATTCATATAGGTAGGATTCATATAGGTAGGATTCATATGTCATAGGTAGGTAGGTTCATTCATGTGTCATTGTGTCCCCTTACTGATACAATGACATGCAAATTATTATGTACATTCCTTCCTCTCATTCCTCCAGGCAAGTCACAGGTAGGTCTGTGTGAACAACAGTGTGAAGTTAAATTCAAATGTGTTATACTGAGTAGAAGTGTGAATTTCAGTGACAGGTTGTTGGAGAGCACATGCACAGAGTGTGTAGAAACCGGGAACAAGCATCCGGGGGATGGGTCTAACAGGACAAGGAAAACAGAATGGGGGAATGGGACTAACAGGACAAGGAGAACAGAATGGGGGAATGGGTCTAGCAGGACAAGGAGAACAGAATTGGGGAATGGGACTAACAGGACAAGGAGAACAGAATAGGAAATGGGACTAACAGGACAAGGAGAACAGAATGGGGGAATGGGACTAACAGGACAAGGAAAACAGAATGGGGGAATGGGACTAACAGGACAAGGAGAACAGAATGGGGGAATGGGTCTAACAGGACAAGGAGAACAGAATGGGGGAATGGGTCTAACAGGACAAGGAGAACAGAATGGGGGAATGGGACTAACAGGACAAGGAGAACAGAATAAGGGAATGGGACTAACAGGACAAGGAGAACAGAATGGGGGAATGGGTCTAACAGGACAAGGAGAACAGAATGGGAAATGGGACTAACAAGACAAGGAGAACAGAATGGGAAATGGGACTAACGGGACAGGAGAACAGAATGGGGGAATGGGACTAACAGGACAAGGAGAACAGAATGGGAAATGGGACTAACGGGACAGGAGAACAGAATGGGGGAATGGGACTAACAGGACAAGGAAAACAGAATGGGAAATGGGACTAACAGGACAAGGAGAACAGAATGGGGGAATTGGACTAACAGGACAAGGAGAACAGAATGGGAAATGGGACTAACGGGACAGGAGAACAGAATGGGGGAATGGGACTAACAGGACAGGAGAACAGAATGGGGGAATGGGACTAATAGGACAAGGAAAACAGAATGGGAAATGGGACTAACAGGACAAGGAGAACAGAATGGGGGAATGGGACTAACAGGACAAGGAGAACAGAATGGGAAATGGGACTAACGGGACAGGAGAACAGAATGGGGGAATGGGACTAACAGGACAGGAGAACAGAATGGGGGAATGGGACTAACAGGATGGGGAGAACAGAATGGGGAAATGGGACTAACAGGACAAGGAGAACAGAATGGGAAATGGGTCTAACAGGACAGGAGAACAGAATGGGATATGGGTCTAACAGGACAAGGAGAACAGAATGGGAGAATGGGACTAACAGGACAGGAGAACAGAATGGTATATGGGTCTAACAGGACAGGAGAACAGAATGGGATATGGGTCTAACAGGACAAGGAGAACAGAATGGGGGAATGGGACTAACAGGACAAGGAGAACAGAATGGGGGAATGGGTCTAACAGGACAAGGAGAACAGAATGGGGGAATGGGTCTAACAGGACAAGGAGAACAGAATGGGGAATGGGACTAACAGGACAAGGAAAACATAATGGGGGAATGGGACTAACAGGACAAGGAGAACAGAATGGGAAATGGGACTAACGGGACAGGAGAACAGAATGGGGGAATGGGACTAACAGGACAAGGAGAACAGAATGGGAAATGGGACTAATGGGACAGGAGAACAGAATGGGGGAATGGGACTAACAGGACAAGGAGAACAGAATGGGAAATGGGACTAACGGGACAGGAGAACAGAATGGGGGAATGGGACTAACAGGACAAGGAAAACAGAATGGGAAATGGGACTAACAGGACAAGGAGAAAAGAATGGGGGAATTGGACTAACAGGACAAGGAGAACAGAATGGGAAATGGGACTAACGGGACAGGAGAACAGAATGGGGGAATGGGACTAACAGGACAGGAGAACAGAATGGGGGAATGGGACTAACAGGACAAGGAAAGCAGAATGGGAAATGGGACTAACAGGACAAGGAGAACAGAATGGGGGAATGGGACTAACAGGACAAGGAGAACAGAATGGGAAATGGGACTAACGGGACAGGAGAACAGAATGGGGGAATGGGACTAACAGGACAGGAGAACAGAATGGGGGAATGGGACTAACAGGATGGGGAGAACAGAATGGGGAAATGGGACTAACAGGACAAGGAGAACAGAATGGGAAATGGGTCTAACAGGACAGGAGAACAGAATGAGATATGGGTCTAACAGGACAAGGAGAACAGAATGGGAGAATGGGACTAACAGGACAGGAGAACAGAATGGGAAATGGGTCTAACAGGACAAGGAGAACAGAATGGGATATGGGTCTAACAGGACAGGAGAACAGAATGGGAAATGGGACTAACAGGACAGGAGAACAGAATGGAAGAATGGGACTAACAGGACAAAGAGAACAGAATGGAAGAATGGGACTAACAAGACAAGGAGAACAGAATGGGGGAATGGGACTAACAGGACAAGGAGAACAGAATGGGGGAATTGTTCTAACAGGACAGGAGAACATAATGGGGGAATGGGACTAACAGGACAAGGAAAACAGAATGGGAAATGGGACTAACAGGACAGGAGAACAGAATGGGGGAATGGGACTAACAGGACAGGAGAACAGAATGGGGGAATGGGACTAACAGGACAAGGAAAACAGAATGGGGGAATGGGACTAACAGGACAAGGAGAACAGAATGGAAGAATGGGTCTAACAGGACAGGAGAACAGAATGGGAGAATGGGACTAACAGGACAGGAGAACAGAATGTGGGAATGGGACTAACAGGACAAGGAAAACAGAATGGGGGAATGGGACTAACAGGACAAGGAGAACAGAATGGGGGAATCGGTCTAACAGGACAGGAGAACAGAATGGAAGAATGGGACTAACAGGACAGGAGAACAGAATGGGAGAATGGGACTAACAGGACAAGGAGAACAGAATGGAAGAATGTGTCTAACAGGACAGGAGAACAGAATGGGAGAATGGGACTAACAGGACAAGGAGAACAGAATGGGAGAATGGGACTAACAGGACAAGGAGAACAGAATGGGATATGGGTCTAACAGGACAGGAGAACAGAATGGGATATGAGTCTAACAGGACAGGAGAACAGAATGGGAAATGGGACTAACAGGACAGGAGAACAGAATGGGGGAATGGGACTAACAGGACAGGAGAACAGAATGGGGGAATGGGACTAACAGGACAAGGAGAACAGAATGGGGGAATGGGACTAACAGGACAAGGAGAACAGAATGGGGGAATGGGACTAACAGGACAAGGAGAACAGAATGGGGGAATGGGACTAACAGGACAAGGAGAACAGAATGGGGGAATGGGACTAACAGGACAAGGAGAACAGAATGGGGGAATGGGACTAACAGGACAGGAGAACAGAATGGGGGAATGGGACTAACAGGACAAGGAAAACAGAATGGGAAATGGGACTAACAGGACAAGGAGAACAGAATGGGGGAATGGGACTAACAGGACAAGGAAAACAGAATGGGAAATGGGACTAACAGGACAGGAGAACAGAATGGGAAATGGGACTAACAGGACAAGGAGAACAGAATGGGGGAATGGGACTAACAGGACAAGGAAAACAGAATGGGAAATGGGACTAACAGGACAAGGAGAACAGAATGGGGGAATGGGACTAACAGGACAGGAGAACAGAATGGGAAATGGGACTAACAGGACAAGGAGAACAGAATGGGGGAATGGGACTAACAGGAAAAGGAGAACAGAATGGGAAATGGGACTAACAGGACAAGGAGAACAGAATGGGGGAATGGGACTAACAGTACAAGGAGAACAGAATGGGAAATGGGACTAACGGGACAGGAGAACAGAATGGGGGAATGGGACTAACAGGACAGGAGAACAGAATGGGGGAATGGGACTAACAGGATGGGGAGAACAGATTGGGGGAATGGGACTAACAGGACAAGGAGAACAGAATGGGGGAATTGGTTCTAACAGGACAGGAGAACAGAATGGGGGGATGGGACTAACAGGACAAGGAGAACAAAATGGTGAATGGGACTAACAGGACAGGAGAACAGAATGGGGGAATGGGTCTAACAGGACAGAAGAACAGAATGGGGGGATGGGGAGAACAGAATGGGGAATGGGACTAGCAGGACAGGAGAACAGAATGGGGGGATGGGGAGAACAGAATGGGGGGATGGGACTAACAGGAAATGAGAACAGAGTGGGGGAATGGGACTAACAGGACATGAGGCCACAGATCCTTTCCTCCATCATATCGCGATACTCCTCGGTATTGTGATACTTGGCCTGCTATTGTATCATTAGTAAAATGTGTGTATCATGACAACTCTAGTTATAGGATAACATTATTATTATTAGTAGTAGTGATTATTATTAGTGATTATTAACATTATGACATCACACATAAGTGTATTGGTGAAATAAAGTTTGATGTTTGACTATTTATAAATACTACACTGAGTGTACAAAACATTAAGAACACCTGCTCTTTCCAATACATAGACTGACCAGGTGAAAGCTGTGATGCCTTATTGATTGTCACTTAAATCCATTTCAATCACAATGTAGATGAACAGGAAGAAACAGGTTAAAGAAGGATTCTTAAGCCTGTGTGGGGCATTGTGGACTTTTCCCATCCTTTTGTGGGTAGTTTGAAGTCTCCGGATATATGGGATGTCCAGGGAAGGTTGAAGTCTCCGGATATATGGGATATCCAGGGAAGGTTGAAGTCTCCGGATATATGGGATATCCAGGGAAGGTTGAAGTCTCCGGATATATGGGATATCCAGGGAAGGTTGAAGTCTCCGGATATATGGGATGTCCAGGGAAGGTTGAAGTCTCCGGATATATGGGATATCCAGGGAAGGTTGAAGTCTCCGGATATATGGGATATCCAGGGAAGGTTGAAGTCTCCGGATATATGGGATGTCCAGGGAAGCGAGGTGTTATAAAATCGGTCTCAATTTTTTGTTTAACCTTTATTTAACTGGTCAAATCAGTTAAGAACAAAATCTTACTTACAATGGCGACCTACTCCTGCTAAACCCGGGCCTATTGTGTGCCGCCCTATGGGACTCCCAAACACGGCCGGATGTGATACAGCCTGGATTCGAACCAGGGACTGCAGTGATGCCTCTAGCACTGAGATGCAGTGCCTTAGACCGCTGGGCCACTCGGAAGCTTATGTAACACTTTAATTATATAAAATTCTACATTGGAAAAAACTAAAAAACGAGGCTACAGTGTACCCAATAATTTGGTAAAAAATTGGTATTACAGCCATTTAAATAATGTTTTCATAGGGAGAACAAAGTGGATATCCCATATATCCGGATGGACACCTCTGTTCCTCTTTTCAGACTAGTGTGAGTGAGTGAGTGAGAGTTCATCTATTCCTCTTTTCAGACTAGTGTGAGTGAGTGAGAGTTAATCTGTTCCTCTTTTCAGACTAGTGTGAGTGAGTGAGGGTTCATCTGTTCCTCTTTTCAGACTAGTGTGAGTGAGTGAGAGTTCATCTGTTCCTCTTTTCAGACTAGTGAGAGTGAGGGAGAGTTCATCTGTTCATCTTTTCAGACTAGTGAGAGTGAGGGAGAGTTCATCTGTCTCAGCAGCTAATTAATTTCCCGGAACACTGAATGGAGAGATGGGGGAGAGACACCTCTCTCCGGCTCTTTCCCAGCCAACCTGCTGTTCCTGTGTGAAGTTGGGAGTGTGATATTCTCTCAAAGCTCAAGTGTGAACTGTTGTATACCCCTAGGTGATATGCAGTAAATCAACGGTAGGTCATGTTGCCAGTCTTTTTGCAATGGTCATGTACATTATATTATTAGGATGTCCTACTTGCTATGTACAGTATGTATACATAATAGCTTTGTACATTTCACTATTTTAAGAAGTGTAGAACCTGCCAGTGAATGAGACAGGGAATTATACGGTGATATTGTTTTCATTCTGCTTTAGGGTATAGCTGATTTGATAGTACAGTCTTGCCCAAAAGATAAGAATAACACAAATATACATTTTCACAAAGACTGCTGCCTCAGTTTGTATGATGGAAATTTGCATATACCCCAGAATGTTATGAAAAGTGATCAGATGAATTGCAATTAATTGCAAAGTCCCTCTTTGCCATGCAAATGAATTGAATCCCCCCAAAAACATTTCCACTGCATTTCAGCCCTGCCACAAAAGGACCAGCTGACATCATGTCTCTCATTAACACATGTGTGAGTGTTGACGAGGACAAGGCTGGAGATCACTCTGTCATACTGATTGAGTTCGAATAACAGACTGGAAGCTTCAAAAGGAGGGTGGTGCTTGGAATCATTGTTCTTCCTCTGTCAACCATAGTTACCTGCAAGGGAAGACGTGCCGTCATCATTGCTTTGCACAAACAGGGCTTCACAGGCAAGGATATTGCTGCCAGGAAGATTGCACCTAAATCAACCATTTATCGGATCATCAAGAACTCCAAGGAGAGAGGTTCAATTGTTGTGAAGAAGGCTTTAGGGCGGCCAAGAAAGTCCAGCAAGCGCCAGCACCATCTCCTACAGTTGATTCAGCTCTGGAATCGGGGCACCACCAGTACAGAGCTTGCTCAGGAATGGCAGCTGGCAGGTGTGAGTGCATCTGCACGCACAGTGATGCGAAGACCTTTGGAGGATGGCCTGGTGTCAAGAAGGGCAGCAAAGAAGACACTTCTATCCAGGAAAAACATCAGGGACAGACTGATATTCTGCAAAAGGTACAGGGATTGAACTGCTGGGGACTGGGGTAAAGTCATTTTCTCTGATGAATCCCCTTTCCGATTGTTTGGAGCATCTGGAAAAAAGTTTTTTCCAGAAAAGACAAGGTGAGCGCTACCATCAGTCCTGTGTTATGTCAACAGTAAAGCATCCTGAGACCATTCATGTGTGGGGTTGCTTCTCAGCCAAGGGAGTGGGCTCACTCACAATTTTGCCTAAGAACACAGCCATGAATAAAGAATGGTACCAACACATCCTCTGAGAGCAACTTCTCCCAACCATCCAGGAACAGTTTGGTGATGAACAATGCCTTTTCCAGCATGATGGAGCACCTTACCATAAGGCAAAGTGATAACTAAGTGGCTCGGGGAACAAAACATTGATATTTTGGGTCCATGACCAGGAAACTCCCCAGACCTTAATCCCATTGAGAACTTGTGGTCAATCCTCAAGAGATGGGTGGACAAACAAAACCCCACAAATTCTGACAAATTCCAAGCATTGATTATGCAAGAATTGGCTGCCATCAGGATGTGGCCCAGAAGTTAATTGACAGCATGCCAGGGCGAATTGCAGAGGTTTTGAAAAAGAAGGGTCAACACTGCAAATATTGGCTCTTTGCATCAACTTCATGTAATTGTCAATAAAAGCCTTTGACACTTATGAAATGCTTGTAATTATACTTCAGTATTCCATAGTAACATCTGACAAAAATATCTAAAGACACCGAAGCAGCAATCTTTGTGGAAATGAATATTTGTGTCATTCTCAAAACTTTTAACCACGACTGTACCATGAAAGGGTAGAGTTGATTTGATAGTACAATGAAATCTCTTGCCTTTTCTCTTCCTCCTTCCATCTATTTCCCGCCCTCTTACACAACAGTAATGTGTCAAGTTGTTTTTCTATTTCATTGTGTTTTACAGCTAGCTAATTTGTAATAGAACAGTTAGTTATGATTCATCCCATTGGTATTGGTTAGCTTTTTATTTGCCCTTTACTGCTGAATAATAACACGTTTTTTACATTTCTTATTTTGAATCATCTTATCCATCAGTTTCTTTTGAAGGCACTCTGACTGAAATGAGGTCCTCAAATGTCTATTGATTTAATCAACCCAAAGCTGAATTCAGAAGAAAACAATCTGTGTTTCCAAAGAACAGTTCAAGAGCGTGATGTAGCAGCCTGCTGTCTGGTCTGAATATGGTTCAATAGCCATCATTTTTCTTTACCTTCATTAGGGTGACTAAGAGGTTTATGGGTAATGAAACTGGATTGGCCCTGTTATGCGGACCAGGGTTCAAATACTAACTGAATTCTTTCAAATATTTTTTGTGTTTCGCTTTAGCCCGCCTGGAATGCCAGATGGGTCGGGGTTTGCACTTTGGGGACTATTCTATTGGTCCATTAAGCCAGACAAGCTGAATCAAGCACTTATTAAGTATTTGAACATTTCCATATCTTAGCTATTGTGTGCATTGTTATTGTGTCAGTGTGTTTGGGACATATCAACACTACAATGCCACAAGTTACTCAGGCAGGGTGCATAGAGACTAGTAGGGAACAGTCTTGAATAGATTTTCATAAAAAATAACTTCTCTTCCTCCCCTCAGGCATCTGTGCTACCGTACAGTCGGCAGCAAAACCAGTGATGTGATGAATATATCATTACAATACATTATAAAGGATTTATATTAACACGGATGAAGGAGATTTCTACTGGTGATTTACAGCCTAGACTAACTCTCAGTACAGCCGGGCTGTTAAGACAGTGTGTGTGTGTGTGTGTGTGTGTGTGTGTACAAAAGCCTGTCCTCGAGCCATCCAGTTCTGAGCCAATGACCCGTCATCTTTTACTTCAACCTTTACATACACCTCAGCCCAATACATTTAAACTCAGTTTTTCACAATCACTGACATTTAATCCTAGTAGAAACAAATCGTTTGGGGTGTCGTGCTGCAGTTAGCGAACAATATTAAGTTCAGAAGTTTTGACAGCAGTCAAGCAAATGGACTCCGCCAAGAGTCGTACACAATCTAGTCCGGTTGCGGCCACAACTAGACCTAGTTTCAAATGGACTCCGCCAAGAGTCGTACACAATCTAGTCCAGTTGCGGCCACAACTAGACCTAGTTTCAAATGGACTCCGCCAAGAGTCGTACACAATCTAGTCCGGTTGCGGCCACAACTAGACCTAGTTTCAAATGGACTCCGCCAAGAGTTGTACACAATCTAGTCCGGTTGAGGCCACAACTAGACCTAGTTTCAAATGGACTCCGCCAAGAGTCGTACACAATCTAGTCCAGTTGCGGCCACACCTAGACCTAGTTTCAAATGTACCAATAAAGAATCTTATTTGCATGACCTAGCAATAAACAAATGTACGTCTTCCCAGTTCCCCTCATGTGAACGAATCACTACTATATACACAGGGTTTTCAGTTCATCGTTCACCAGTAGTGGGTTCTGCGTGCTGTGGGTATTACTTTCTCAAACGAACGAAATGAGCCGTAATCAAATAAAATGTTATTTGTCACATACACATGGTTAGCAGATGTTAATGTGTGTGTAGCGAAATGCTTGTGTAAGAAATAACACGTAAAAGTCGAAAGATTTGTTATTCTGATTGAACAAGTCAGTATAAAAAAAAAGAGTTGAGATAATATCCGAGTCACTACTACTTCACTACTGAGTAGTCTAAATGAAACCTCCAACCTCTCCCCTTTCTCCTCTCAACTCAACAGCTACACAATAAGACAGGGACAAGGCTGTGTGAAAAATGGACCCCCCCCCCCCCCCACCAACATCCTCTTCTTCACCTTCACTGTCATAGATTTTTCTATTGTGTTATTGACTGTACGTTTGTTTATGTGTAACTCTGTTGTTGTTGTTTGTGTCACACTGCTTTGATTTATCTTGGCCAGGTCGCAGTTGTAAATGATAACTTGTTCTCAACTAGCCTACCTGGTTAAATAAAGGTGAAATAAAAATAAAAACTCCCCATCCCTACCACTAACGCTCTTCAAGCTCCCACCCCTCATATCCTCTAGTGTACGGGAGAAAATCAATGGAGATAATTGTGCTCCGTCATTGCTGCCTAAAAGGCTTTAGATGCAGCTAATGCTGAGTGCTAAGCTAATCAGATTGTTCCGCAGCATCATGCGTTTAGTGAGGATAGCTGGGGTTAGTTGGGGGACAACGCACGTACATTATGCTATCCCACAGTAGACTATCACACAGTAGGTTATCACACAGTAGGCTATCCCAGTAGGCTATCCCAGTGTGCTATCCCAGTAGACTATCCCACAGTAGGCCACAGTAGGCCCACTGAAAGAAGAGGGGATCCCTCCTATATAAACCTACACTTGTGGGCAGTCAACAGTTCCTGTATTGGCCTAACAATTGCAGTAATTCATGTGCAACACGGCACACTATTGTCTCCCAACACGGCACACTATTGTCTCCCAACACGGCACACTATTGTCTCCCAACAATGCACACTATTGTCTCCCAACACGGCACACTATTGTCTCCCAACACGACACACTATTGCCTCCCAACAATGCACACTATTGTCTCCCAACACGGCACACTATTGTCTCCCAACACGGCATGCTATTGTCTCCCAACACGGCATACTATTGTCTCCCAACACGGCACACTATTGTCTCCCAACACGGCACACTATTGTCTCCCAACACGGCATACTATTGTCTCCCAACACGGCACACTATTGTCTCCCAACACGGCACACTATTGTCTTCCAACACGGCACACTATTGTCTCCTAGAGATAACGACACAAAAACCTGTCCAGGAAAGTACCCGTCTTGGCTACTGACCTACTGGCCTACTGGCCTCTAGTGCCTATAGCCTTACCGTCTTCAGTACTCTGTTCTCAACATCAAACACATCAAGAAACGCCTTTCATCGGTGTCACCACACTTCACTTGACCTTTAGAGCAGGGTTTCCATTAATAAAATGTCTGGACATTTGACCTGCAACATTTTAATTTACCAGACATTTGAGAAATGTACCAGACCCATATGCATTGGGTGCTTAACACTGTGGACATTAGTCCTGGCATCAGAGAGGACCTGGTGGTGAGGTTTAACCTGATTAGGGCGTCTACCTAACGGTCCTCAGAATGACAAATCACATTTAGAATATGATGATTCATATTAACAAAACATGCACTTTTTTTTTACATTTTATTTAACTAGGCAAGTCAGATAAGAACAAATTCTTATTTATAACGACGGCCGACCAAAAGGCAAAAGGCCTCCTGCGGGGACGGGGACTGGGATTAAAAATAAACACACACATCACAACAAGAGAGACACCACAACACTACGTAAAGAGAGACCTAAGACGACAACATAGCATGGCAGCAACACAACATGACAACAACATGGTAGCAACACTGACTGACAACAACCTGGTAGCAACAAAACATGACAACAACATGGTAGCAACACTGACTGACAACAACATGGTAGCAACACAACATGACAACAACATGGTGGCAACACAACATGACAACAACATGGTAGCAACACTGACTGACAACAACATGGTAGCAACACAACATGACAACAACATGGTAGCAACACAACATGACAACAACATGGTAGCAACACAACATGACAACAACATGGTAGTAACACAACATGGCAGCAACACAACATGGAAGCAGCACAAAACATGGTACAAACATTATTGGGCACAGACAACAGCACGAAGGGCAAGAAGGTAGAGACAACAATACATCATACAAAGCAGCCACAACTTTCAGTAAGTGAGTCCATGATTGAGTCTTTGAATGAAGAGATTGAGATAAAACGGTCCAGTTTGAGTGTTTTTTGTAGCTTGTTCCAGTCGCTAGCTGCAGCGAACTGAGAAGAGGAGCGACTCAGGGATGTGTGTGCTTTGGGAACCTTCAACAGAATGTGACTGGCAGAACAGTGTTGTATGTGAAGGATATGAGCTGCAGTAGATGTCTCAGATAGTAGGGAGTGAGACCTAAGAGGGTTTTATAAATAAGCATCAACCATTGGGTCTTGGGACTGGTATGCAGAGATGACCAGTTTACAGAGGAGTATAGAGTGCAGTGATGTGTCCTATAAGGAGCATTGGTGGCAAATCTGATGGCCGAATGGTAAAGAACATCTAGCCGCTTGAGATCACCCTTACCTGCCGATCTATAAATTACGTCTCTGTAATCTATCATGGGTAGGATGGTCATCTGAATCAGGGTTAGTTTGGCAGCTGGGGTGAAAGAAGAGCTATTACTATAGAGGAAACCAAGTCTAGATTGAACCTTAGCCTGCAGCTTTGATATGTGCTGAGAGAAGGACAGTGTACCGTCTAGCCATACTCCCAAGTACTTGTATGAGGTGACTACCTCAAGCGCTAAACCCTCAGAGGTAGTAATCACACCAGTGGGCATTCTTCCTACCAAACCAAATTACCTTTATTTTGGAGGTGTTCAGAACAAGATTAAGGGCAGATATATATACTATGACATTTGTAATGTCTTTACTGTTTTGAAACCTGTGTAATGTTTACTGTTAATTTTTGTTGTTTTTCACTTTATATATTCACTTTGTATGTTGTCTACCTCACTTGCTTTGGCAATGTTAACACATGTTTCCCATGCCAATAAAGCCCTTGAATTGAATTGAATTGAAATTGAATTGAATTGAATTGAATTGATAGCTTGTTGGACACTAAGAAAGTTTTGTTGTAGAGCATTTAACACAAAATCCGGGCAGCTGAGTATTAGACTATATTATCTGCATATAAATGGTTGTGAGAGCTTCTTACTGCCTGAGCTATGTTGATGATGTAAATTGAGAAGAGCGTGGGGACTAGGATCAAGCCTTGGGGTACTCCCTTGGTGACAGGCAGTGGCTGAGACAGCAGATGTTCTGACTTTATACACTGCACTCTGAGAGAGGTAATTAGCAAACCAGGCCAAAGACCGCTCAGAGACACCAATACTCCTTAGCCGGCCCACAAGAATGGAATGGTCTACCGTATCAAAAGCTTTGGCCAAGTCAATAAAAATAGCAGCACAACATTGCTTAGAATCAAGGGCAATGGTGACAAAATTTTAGACCTTTAAGGTTGCAGCGACACATCCATAACCTGAGCAGAAACAAGATTGCATACACGAGAGAATACAATAGACATCAAGAAAGCCAGTCAGTTCATTGTTTACATGTTTTTCCAGCACTTTTGATAAACAGGGCAAAATAGAACTAGGCCTATAACAGTCTCCCCTTTTAAATAAAGGATGCACTGTGGCTGCCTTCCAAGCAATGGAAACCTCCCCAGAGAGGAGAGACAGGCTAAAAAGGTCAGAGATAGGCTTGGCGTTGATAGGGGCGTTTTTTAGGGTCAATTTTAAAGAGCTCCTTTAGCACCTTGGACTCAGTGACCGCCTGCAGTGAGAAACTTTGTAGCGGGGCAAAGGAAAAAGAGGGAGGAGCATCGGGGCTAGTCTCATTTGAAGGGGTGGGAGATGAGGACATGTTGGACGGGCAAGGAGGCTGGCTGGAGGCAACGATGTCGAGGATGCAACAATGTGTGGCTCTTAAACAGATTCTGATGTGTAATTTGAACATGTTAGAATAACTGTCCACATTTACTTTTCCTCAGCCAACAAGACGAGTAACGAACAGCAAAAATCACTAACCTATATTAATCTACTACAGTAGAAAGGTTTAGGCTTCCTATTCTATTGGTCAGCTTGTCGAGAAAGAAATGGCCTATTCCAAACTGATTGTATGTAACGGCATTCATAGAAAGAAGGTGAGGACCAAGGTGCAGCGTGGTACGTGTTCATATTATTTATTTGAAACTGAACACTAAATACAAAATAACAAAAGGAATAACCGAAACAGTTCCGACAGGCGATACAAACACTCAACACAAAACAACAACCCACAAAACCCAGGTGAGAAAAGGCTACCTAAGTATGCTTCTCAATCAGAGACAACGATAGACAGCTGCGAGAATAAAAGCCTCTCTATGGCCAGGCCGTGACATTGTAGGACAGTTGTGGGACGATAGATCCCAAATTCATACATCCAGTAGGTCTAGGCTACATAAAAAGCAACAAATCTGAACATTTAGCTTAAAATATTGATCAACTCTTATTTCTTCAGATTATATGCGCACATGGCAGTAGGCTACATTTTAGGTTCTCTCAACTTTCTGCTCTCCTTACACAATCCCATTTCTTTGAAACCTCTGGAAGTAATTATGGTCCGTCACATGACAAATTGCTGCATCCCAAATGTTACCCTATTATATATGCTGTGTGCTAGTGTGCTAGTGAACAGGGTTCCATTTGACCAGAGCAGTAGTGAACAGGGTTCTATTTGACCAGGGCAGTAGTGAACAGGGTACCATTTTTCCAGAGCAGTAGTGAACAGGGTTCCATTTGACCAGAGCAGTAGTGAACAGGGTTCCATTTGACCAGAGCAGTAGTGAACCGGGTTCCATTTGACCAGAGCAGTAGTGAACAGGGTTCCATTTGACCAGAGCAGTAGGGAACAGGGTTCCATTTGACCAGAGCAGTAGTGAACAGGGTTCCATTTGACCAGGGCAGTAGTGAACATTTGATACACAGACCTTGTTATTCCTGACGTCGATGACAAGCCCTCTTCTCTTTTCTACTAGCGGTTACAAAGACATCAGAGAGGCTTTGAATGACACTGACTGTAACTCCAATCCAACGGCATCGTCACTGATCATCTGAAATTAGCCCTCTTATCGGTCTTCATTTCACCGGAGTCGCATCAACCATCACCCCACTGTAATAATCCTGCTCTTCACCCTGTCATCAACCCTCTCTAATGGCAAAGTGTGTGTGTGTGTGTGTCTCTCTCTCTCTCTCTAATGGCTATGAGCCTGCTGCCCTATCATCAGTAGAGGCTCAGTAATGGTTTGATGGGAGGTCACCACAGATGCTAGTTAGACACTGACACCGTTATTAATGGTATTATTATCTGGGCGACCTGGGTCTGACACTGTTATTAATGGTATTATTATCTGGGCGACCTGGGTCTGACACCGTTATTAATGGTATTATTATCTGGGCGACCTGGGTCTGACACTGTTATTAATAGTATTATTATCTGGGCGACCTGGGTCTGACACTGTTATTAATGGTATTATTATCTGGGCGACCTGGGTCTGACACTGTTATTAATGGTATTATTATCTGGGCGACCTGGGTCTGACACTGTTATTAATGCTATTATATCTCTCTCTCTCTCTCTCTCTCTCTCTCTCTCTCTCTCTCTCTCTCTCTCTCTCTCTCTCTCTCTCTCTCTCTCTCTCTCTCTCTCTCTCTCTCTCTCTCTCTCTCTCTCTCTCTCTCTCTCTCTCTCTCTCTCTCTCTCTCTCTCTCTCTCTCTCTCTCTCTCTCTCTCTCTCTCTCTCTCTCTCTCTCTCTCTCTCTCTCTCTCTCTCTCTCTCTCTCTCTCTCTCTCTCTCTCTCTCTCTCTCTCTCTCTCTCTCTCTCTCTCTCTCTGGAAGGAAGGAAGGAAGGAAGGAAGGAAGGAAGGAAGGCCTCAGAGCATTTTCACCTGTCATGAAATACTGCCATTCATAGAAGCTGCACGGAACGCGATAGAAGTCCAGCCAGTCAGGCTGTTGAACAGTGGGACACAGGACATAATGTGGGCTACTGTACACGGCCAGTCAGTAGACCACAAGGGCAAGGAAAATATGGGCAGCATATGTTGTGCTATAGCATTATGTTGTGGAAAATGTTTTGGGTTTCTTCTGAGTATCAACGTAGACACTGACTCCAGTGGCGGTTGGTGCCGCTCAAGAAGAGGGAGGGCGATAATTTGTTTTAATGATCATGGCCTTATTTCTATTACGGCATATTGGATGACTGTCATTCATATTCCATTCTCCCATTTCACGGATCCCTCCTTGGCCCCTATTCCCACTAATTGTATTTGTATATATGTGCCCTTTGGTTTCCATTGTGCCATCGATTATTGTTACAATGTCCGTTGGTACGTGTGAGTACCTGTGCTGTGTGTTTTTGGGCTTTCGTGCAAATGTGGATTGGGAATTTATTCGAGGTACTCCTCGCACTTTTGTTTGGGTTTCAACCCTATGTTTTTGTTACGTGTTTGTTTGGTCTTCGTCCCCTTGTCCTTATATGGCACGCCGTAATTTGGGTGAAATAAAAACCCATATTACGCATTGCTGTGCCTGTCTCCCGATCCTTCAACCCAGTTAAATGTAACATCGATAGGTTTTGGCTTCTACATGACACACATATTTTCCCTATACCCATCATGAGGTTGCTACAGCCTAGCCTATGAATGAATATACTCCTGATCACACACAAACACAGTTCACTTTCATAGCAGCCACATACAAACAGCATGATCATTGTATAATTCCTTCTCTCATCTACGCGCTCTCCTCCTTCCTCTCACCCTTTCCCTTTGCTTGTGGACTTCAGTGCAGAACACATTAGCGGTCTGTGACCAGGCGTAAAAATCTTTCCAAGCCAAACCTTCATATCTGGGTTGGCGCACCTCCCTTCGGTTGTGCCGTGGCGGAGATCTTTGTGGGCTATACTCGGCCTTGTCTAAGGATGGTAAGTTGGTGGTTGAAGATATCTCTCTAGTGGTGTGGGGGCTGTGCTTTGGCAAAGTGGGTGGGGTTCTATCCTTCCTGTTTGGCCCTGTCCGGGGGGGTCCTCGGATGGGGCCACAGTGTCTCCTGACCCCTCCTGTCTCAGCCTCCAGTATTTATGCTGCAGTAGTTTATGTGTCGGGAGGCTAGGGTCAGTTTGTTATAACTGGAGTACTTCTCCTGTCCTATTCGGTGTCCTGTTTGAATTTAAGTGTGCTCTCTCTAATTCTCTCTTTCTCTCTTTCTTTCTTTCTCTCTCTCGGAGGACCTGAGCCCTAGGACCATGCCTCAGGAGTACCTGACATGATGACTCCTTGCTGTCCCCAGTCCACCTGGCCGTCCTGCTGCTCCAGTTTCAACTGTTCTGCCTTATTATTATTGCACCATGCTGGTCATTTATGAACATTTGAACATCTTGGCCATGTTCTGTTATAATCTCCACCCGGCACAGCCAGAAGAGGACTGGCCACCCCACATAGCCTGGTTCCTCTCTAGGTTTCTTCCTAGGTTTTGGCCTTTCTAGGGAGTTTTTCCTAGCCACCGTGCTTCTACACCTGCATTGCTTGCTGTTTGGGGTTTTAGGCTGGGTTTCTGTACAGCACTTTGAGATATCAGCTGATGTACAAAGGGCTATATAAATACATTTGATTTGATTAGATTTTTTGTGTCATAATCAACATAGCTACAAGAACTCATGCATTAGTAAACCCGCTACAGTGTGCCGTCAGCAGCAAGCAATTTAACAGTTACACTGATGGGCCCCGGTGGCAATAAATTAACAAAACCAAAAGCTTACCTTGACTTGGAAGAGTTCCAATTTTGGATAGGCCAGCTAGCTAATGTAGCATCCCTCTCTGTTGAGCCAGGTGTTTGAGTAGGCTAAACTAGCTAGCTAAGTAAGTGAATGAGAAAGTGAAAAAAATATATGACAAAATATGGCTAGCTAGCTCTCTCTATCTCTCACTTTTTAAAGAAATGAAGTTGCTAAAAACTGCTATTGTTTTTCTCTGAGTCAACTACTCACCACATTTTATGCACTGCAGTGCTAGCTAGCTTTAGCTTACGCTTTCAGTACTAGATTAATTCTGATCCTTTGATTGGGTGGACAACATGTCAGTTCATGCTGCAAGAGCTCTGATAGGTTGGAGGAAGTCCACCGAAAGTTGTCATAGTTACTGTGTAAGACTACAGAAGGGGGTGAGAACCATGAGCCTCCTAGGTTTCGTAGTGAGGTCAATGTACCCAGAGGAGGATGGAAGCTAGCTGTCCGCCGGCTACACCGTGATTACACCATGGTGCTACCCTACAGAGTGTTGTTGAGGCTACTGTAGACATTCATTGCAAAACAATGTGTTTTAACAATTATTTGGTGACCTGAACATATTTTGTATAGTTTTAATCGAAAGGTTAACTTTTTTTATGAAATTCAATGAGGAGGATGGTCCTCCCCTTCCTCCTCTGAGGAGCCTCCACTGACTGACTCTGTGACTGGGTTTATCAATATGTGCATAGAGGATGTTGTTCCCACTGTGACAATTATAACTTATCCAAACTAAAAACCATGGATAGATTGCAGCATTTGCGCAAAACTGTGCAAAACATTGCATTTAACCATGTGACCAGGTGACTGGGAACATGGACGTGTACAAACAGACCACCTATGCCCTCTGCAAGGCAATCATAAAGGGGACAAAGTGGGACAAAGTGGAGTCGCAATTAAATGGCTCAAACACGTACAGTTGAAGTTGGAAGTTTACATACACTTAGGTTGGAGTCATTAAAACTTGTTTTTCAAACACTCCACAAATGTCTTGTTAACAAACTACAGTTTTGGCAAGTCGGTTAGGACATCTACTTTGTGCATGACACGAGCAATTTTTTAAAACAATTGTTTACAGACAGATTATTTCACTTATAATTCACTGTAAAACAATTCCAGTGGGTCATAAGTTTACATACACTAAGTTGACTGTGCCCTTAAACAGATTGTAAAATTCCAGAAAATGATGACATGGCTTTAGAAGCTTCTGATAGGCTAATTGACATAATTTGAGTCAATTGGATGTGTACCTGTGGATGTATTTCAAGGCCTACCTTCAAACTCAGTGCCTCTTTGCTTGACATCATGGGAAAATCAAAAGAAATCAGTCAAGACCTCAGGAAAATAATTGTAGACCTCCACAAGTCTGGTTCATCCTTGGGAGCAATTTCCAATCGCCTGAATGTACCACGTTCATCTGTACAAACAATACTAAGCAAGTATAAACACCATGGGACCACGCAGCCGTCATACCGCTCAGGAAGGAGACGCGTTCTGAGATGAACATACTTTGGTGCGAAAAGTGCAAATCAATCCCAGAACAACAGCAAAGGACCTTGTGAAGATGCTGGAGGAAACAGGTACAAAAGTATCTATATCTACAGGAAAACGAGTACTATATCAACATAACCTGAAAGGCCGCTCAGCAAGGAAGAAGCCACTGCTCCAAAACCGCCATAAAAAAGCCAGACTACGGTTTGCAACTGCACATGGGGACAAAGATGGTGCTTTTTGGAGAAATGTCCTCTGGTCATATGAAACAAAAATAGAACTGTTTGGCCATAATGACCGTCGCTATGTTTGGAGGAAAAAGGGGGAGGCTTGCAGGCTGAAGAACACCATCCCAACAGTAAAGCGCAGGGGTGGCATCATCATGTTGTGGGGGTGCATTGCTGCAGGAGGGACTGGTGCACTTCACAAAATAGATGGCTTCATGAGGTGGGAAAATTATGTGAATATATTGAAGCAACATCTCAAGACATCTGTCAGGAAGTTAAAGCTTGGTCACAAATGGGTCTTCCAAATGGACAATGACCCCAAGCATCCTTCCACAGTTGAGGCAAAATGGCTTTAGGACAACAAAGTCAAGTTATTGGAGTGGCCATCACAAAGCCCTGACCTCAACACTATAGAAAATGTGTGGTCAGAACTGAAAAACTGAAAAAGCGTGTGTAGGCAAGGAGGCCTGTAAACCTGACTCAGTTACACCTCCTCTGTAAGGAGGAATGGGACAGAATTCACCCAACTTATTGTGGGAAGCTTGTGGAAGGCTATCTGAAACGTTTGACCCAAGTTCAACAATTTAATCTACCAAATACTAATTGAGTGTTTGTAAACTTCTGACCCACTGGAATGTGATGTAAAAAATAAAAACTGAAATCATTCTCTCTACTATTATTCTGACATTTCACATTCTTAAAAAAGTGGTGATCCTAACTGACCTAAGACAGGACATTTTTACTAGGATTAAATGTCAGGAATTGTGAAAAACTGAGTTTAAATGTATTTGGCTAAGGTGTATGTACATTTCTGACTTCAACTGTATGTGGCAGGGACTCCAGACAATCACGGACAAAAACCAGCCATGCCGCAGACTCCTTGCTCATAGATAAACTAAAAACCTTCTTTGCCCTCTTCGAGGAAAACAACATTGAGTCACCGACACGGGCCCCCTCCACTCATGAGAACTGTGTGCTCTCGTTCTCCGTGACCAATGTTATTAAGTCAGTTAAGCGTGTTAACCCTTGCAGGGCTGCCGGCCCAGACGGCATCCTAAAATGCGTCCTCAGAGCATGTCCAGACCAGCTGGCTGGAGTATTTATGGACATATTAAATCTCTCAATATCCAAGTATGCTGTCCCCACATCCTACAAGATGTCCACCATTGTTCGTGTACCCAAGAAAGTGAAGGTAACTGAACTAAATGACTAGTAGCACTAACTTCTGTCATCATGAAGTGCTTTGAGAGGCTTTAAGGACCATATCACCTCCACCCAGCAACCTAGACCCACTACGATTCGCAAACCGCCCCAACATGTCCACAGTTGAGGCAATCACCATTTCACTGCACACTGCCCTTCATGGACTAAAGCTCAGCCTTCAACACCATAGTGCACTTCCAGCTTATCACTAAACTCAGCGCCCTGGGTCTGAACTCCTCCCTGTGCAACCATCTTGGTCTCATACGTAACATCTGGAACACTCAAATTAGTATGATACTCTACTTCTACAATATCGGTGGGTCTCCTGTGGGACGGTTGAGCTAACGTAGGCTAATGTGATGAGCATGAGGTTGTAAGTAACAAGAAGATTTCCCAGGACATCTGATATTGGCAGAAAGCTTAAATTCGTGTTAATCTAACTGCACTGTCCAATTTACAGTTGCTATTAGAGTGAAAGGATACCATGTTATTGTTTGAGGAGAGTGCACAGTTATTAACTTGAAAATGTATTAATAAACCAACAAGGCCCATTTGGGCAGTCTTGATACGAAATTCTGAACAGGAATGCAATGGTTCATTGGAAAAGTCTAAAACTTTGCACATACACTGCTGCCATCTAGTGGGTAAAATTTAAAATGCGCTTGAGCTGAAATAATACATTATGGCCTTTCTCTTGCATTTCAAAGATGATGGTACAAAAAAACACGTTTTTTCTTCGTATTATCTTTTACCAGATCTATTGTGTTATATTGTCCTACATTAATTTAACATTTCCTTAAACTTCAAAGTGATTCCTTTCAAATGGTACCTGTAGCTCAGGTCCTGAGCAACAGGCAGTTAGATGTAATTTTAAGTGAAAATTGAAAAAAGGGTTGTATCCTTTTCTACGCTTGGCATGGTTACATAAGACAGAAGGTTACTTAAAGGAACACTCCACCCAAATGTCTGAATGTCTAAGAATGGAATTGTATATACAACAGACTATGGTTGAGTTACAGTAACATGGTGCAGCCCAGACTCCCAGTGGAGAGTTATCATGATGCAGCCCAGACTCCCAGTGGAGGCTAAGTGGAGACTCCCAGCGGAGAGGATCAGGCCTGTACTAATCAACAAAACCACTGAGAGAGAACGTGAAGGAACGCATTCTAACACCAACGTCATCCTTGACTCGACTTACTTACAGCGGCACCTGTGTTGTTGTGAATGATTGAATTACAATCTTCTCAGAAATAGAACATGCTGGGTGATACATTTTTCATTTGTTATTGGCTTTGGTAAGTTAGATGGACACTGACTCCTGAGATCGGCAGTCAGGATACGCAGCACATACAAACCTAGGAAACTACACTCTGTCAAAGGGACACTTCAGGTTTTTTGGCAATGGAGTCCTTGTACAACTTCTACTTCCCCAGAGAAAGATGATCTTATGTTTCTGCGTTTAATTTGAAGGAAGTTGCTGACTAGCGTTAATTAGTGTTAGCAACTAGCGTTAGCGCAATGACTGGAAGTGTATGGTAACTGCTAGCACATTTTTGCGTCACAAATGGCACCCGGTACTCAAAATTGTGCACTACTTTAGACCAGAGCCCTATGGGTGGTACACTACATTAGACCAGAGCCTTATGGGTGTTACACTACTTTAGACCAGAGCCCTATGGGTAGTGCACTACTTTAGACCAGAGCCTTATGGGTAGTGCACTACTTTAGACCAGAACCTTAAGGGTAGTGCACTACTTTAGACCAGAGCCTTATGGGTAGTGCACTGCTTTAGACCAGAACCTTATGGGTGGTACACTACATTAGACCAGAGCCTTATGGGTGTTACACTACTTTAGGCCAGAGCCCTATGGGTAGTGCACTACTTTAGACCAGAGCCTTATGGGTAGTGCACTACTTTAGACCAGAACCTTATGGGTAGTGCACTACTTTAGACCAGAACCTTATGGGTAGTGCACTACTTTAGACCAGAACCTTATGGGTAGTGCACTACTTTAGACCAGAACCTTATGGGTAGTGCACTACTTTAGACCAGAACCTTATGGGTAGTGCACTACTTTAGACCAGAACCTTATGGGTAGTGCACTACTTTAGACCAGAGCCTTATGGGTAGTGCACTACTTTAGACCAGAACCTTATGGGTAGTGCACTACTTTAGACCAGAACCTTATGGGTAGTGCACTACTTTAGACCAGAGCCTTATGGGTAGTGCACTACTTTAGACCAGAACCTTATGGGTAGTGCACTACTTTAGACGAGAGCCTTATGGGTAGTGCACTACTTTAGACCAGAACCTTATGGGTAGTGCACTACTTTAGACCAGAGCCTTATGGGCGGTACACTACATTAGACCAGAGCCCTATGGGTAGTGCACTACTTTAGACCAGAACCTTATGGGTAGTGCACTACTTTAGACCAGAACCTTATGGGTAGTGCACTACTTTAGACCAGAGCCTTATGGGTAGTGCACTACATTAGACCAGAGCCTTATGGGCGGTACACTACATTAGACCAGAGCCCTATGGGTAGTGCACTACTTTAGACCAGAGCCTTATGGGTAGTGCACTACTTTAGACCAGAACCTTATGGGTAGTGCACTACTTTAGACCAGAGCCTTATGGGTAGTGCACTACTTTAGACCAGAGCCTTATGGGTAGTGCACTACTTTAGACCAGAACCTTATGGGTAGTGCACTACATTAGACCAGAGCCTTATGGGCGGTACACTACATTAGACCAGAGCCTTATGGGCGGTACACTACATTAGACCAGAACCTTATGGGTAGTGCACTTCTTTAGACCAGAACCTTATGGGTAGTGCACTACATTAGACCAGAGCCTTATGGGCGGTACACTACATTAGACCAGAGCCTTATGGGCGATACACTACATTAGACCAGAGCCCTATGGGTAGTGCACTACTTTAGACCAGAGCCTTATGGGTAGTGCACTACTTTAGACCAGAGCCTTATGGGTAGTGCACTACTTTAGACCAGAGCCTTATGGGTAGTGCACTACTTTAGACCAGAACCTTATGGGTAGTGCACTACTTTAGACCAGAACCTTATGGGTAGTGCACTACATTAGACCAGAGCCTTATGTGTAGTGCACTACTTTAGACCAGAGCCCTATGGGTAGTGCACTACTTTAGACCAGAACCCTATGGGTAGTGCACTACTTTAGACCAGAACCCTATGGGTAGTGCACTACTTTAGACCAGAGCCCTATGGGTAGTGCACTACTTTAGACCAGAGCCTTATGGGTAGTGCACTACTTTAGACCAGAACCTTATGGGTAGTGCACTACTTTAGACCAGAGCCTTATGGGTAGTGCACTACTTTAGACCAGAACCTTATGGGTAGTGCACTACTTTAGACCAGAACCTTATGGGTAGTGCACTACTTTAGACCAGAGCCTTATGGGTAGTGCACTACTTTAGACCAGAGCCCTTGTTTAAAAAAAAACAACAGAAAAGAAATAAGTGGTGTGTGCATATGTTTTCACCCCCCTTTGCTATGAAGCCCCTAAATAAGATCTGGTGCAACCAATTACCTTCAGAAGTCACATAATTAGTTAAGTAAAGTCCACCTGTGTACAACCTAAGTGTCACATGATCTCAGTATACACACACACACACAAAACACACACACACACAAAACACTCACCTTAGTTTATATTGTTGTTTTTCTCCATGTGCCTATCCAGTGATCTTCTTTTGCTCAGTTGTCTGAGAAGAATATGATGAGTTGACAGCTTCAGCAGGTAGACACAAGGACATGATGGTGAGAGTATAGTCAGTCAGTCATTCTATCGTCTCAGTGGACAGGTTTTGCCTACTGAAAAGAAGACCTCTGTCCTCTACTTTCTTGATACATTTTTATTGGGGCTAGAAATACCTGCAATGTGCTGTGTTTCGATCCCTCAAATTCAAATCTGGACCTAGAAGCCAGTTCCAACCCCCCCCCCCCCCCCCCCATTCTTCCCCTCTAATCAGGGATGGATTTAGAACTAGGACACCAGGTGGGTGCAATTCATTATCAGATGGTGGTTCAGAAAAGAGAGAGAGACAGATAGACAGACAGAGAGAGAGAGTGAGCGGGTTCAGAAAAGAGAGAGAGAGAGAGAGAGAGAGAGAGAGAGAGAGAGAGAGAGAGAGAGATGGGTGTGGATTTTTTTAGGGGTTAGGGGTTATTACACCCACACAAAGGTGATGCCACTCGGAAATTCGAGGCATTATGAAGTGCTTGTCAAATTGTGAAAGAGAGACTGATGAAGTGTGTACTGTCTGCGCAAAAAAACCACAGCAGAGCTGCCTTTATACATACAACTTTTTTCAAATCATCATTAGTCTCATCATGCAGCCTTACAATGTATTAAAAATCAAAACATACAGCCCAATGTTTGTATCACAACTGAAGTTGCATAGACAACTCTAAATGAAGCATTCTTTGTTAACTGCTCAACACAGAAGAGGCACGTGCGCAATAGTTTGGAGAAAATGTCCTTTCTATTTTATTCAGCTGTGTTCAATTGCATTCTTCATACTATAAAATAATATACAATAATGCCATGGAATTCTAAGCTAATCTTGTCTGCTGAATGAACTAGCCCACAGCCACATGGTATAGCCAGAACAGGGCCTAACATAAGGACAACTCAGACTATCTTCTGTTCTTCTGAAATAGACCTGTTTAAAATAAACAATGGATTTATTGTAATGGTGTATATTACATGTATTTATGTAGACGTTCCAAAGGTCTGCATCAGTGGCTTGTAGGCTATGCGTGGAAGGCAGGAGATGCTAAATGTGTTTATGTTAATCTCGGGTCAATTACAGAGTTATTTGCTTTTGAGGTCACCGTCTGACAAACTTTCATGACCGCCACAGCCCCAGTTGTGACAGTAAATTGTATGTTTTCTAACACTTAATGCAAAGAGCACATGATCACCATTCATAGTCAGAAAAAAAGGAATATGTAGATGTTAAATATATTTTATTTATCTGATATATTCAAGCAATTTCTCCATTTCATCCCATTTATTTATTGCCCATCCCCTGCTCACCCAACCCCATCTTGTCCCAATTATCTACAGAATCTACAAAGATTCTACACCAAAAAATCTGCAAATAATCTACACTAAATTATCTGAAAATAATCTACACTAAATAATCTACACTAAATAATCTACAAATAATCTACACTAAATTATCTACAATGAATCTACACTAAATAATTTACAAACAATCTGCACTCAATAATCTACAAATAATCTGCACTAAATAATCTACAAACAATCTGCACTAAATAATCTACAAATAATTTACACTAAATAATCTACAATTAATCTACACTAAATTATCTACAATGAATCTACACTAAATAATCTACAAACAAACTGCACTAAATAATCTACAAATAATCTACACTAAATAATCTACAATTAATTTACACTAATAATCTGCAAATAATCTACACTAAATAATCTACAATTAATCTACACTAAATCATCTACAATTAATCTGCACTAAATAATCTACAAATAATCTGCACTAAATAATCTACAAATAATCTGCACTAAATAATCTACAAATAATCTGCACTAAATAATCTACAAATAATCTGCACTAAATAATCTACAAATAATCTACACTAAATAATCTACAAATAATTCTGCACTACTATAGGTCAGCCATTCTATATTGTGTTACTCTAGACTACTTTCACTATCTACATAATAATGTTTCAAATGATTGCTAACATTGTCCTCTTCATCGCCGTGCTATAGCCTAACAATACTGATATATTTGGCCTCGTGGCTCCGTTAAAAGCATTACAATTCACAGTGATTGAGTGAGATGTGCATAGGTAGTTAGTTGGCTCTTATTTGTGGTGTACGGAGAAACCGCTCTGTGCCTATACAGGAGACAGTGGTCTTTGTTGAAGCTGGTTATAGAAGACTATTCAGTCCTACTTTAAAGACTTTAGTCTTCTCTCTTTTTTCAGGAAATTGGTTGTTGTTGTGGTTTTTGTGACATCATCCGGAGTCTGCCTCTGTCGGTTGCCCTGCCGTCTGATGTTACCGTGATGATGGAAGATTGTTCCATGCTCCCAGACGAGGAGTTTGATCGGTGATAGTAAAGGTAGATTCACACATCTGGAGAGAGAGAGAGAGAGAGAGAGAGAGAGAGAGAGAGAGAGAGAGAGAGAGAGAGAGAGGTCATACTTGGGTGAGAAATGAATGATGTTTTTGGATTAGCAGACACTTGTCAGTAAAGGGTTGTGTTCCACATGGCTCCCTATTAGCCCTGGTCTAAAGTAGGGAACTATATAGGGGATAGGGCTCTGGTCTAAAGTAGTGAACGACATAGGGGATAGGGCTCTGGTCTAAAGTAGTGCACTCTATAGGGAATAGGGTCCCACAGGGCTCTGGTCTAAAGTAGTGCACTATATAGGGAATGGGGTGCCATTTGGGATGCAGAGGATGTTTGGAAAGCATTTGCTCCTTCAAACCATTCTGCCCACATTGGTTTAACTTTTATTTAACTAGGCAAGTCAATTATGAACAAATTCTCATTTACAATGAAGGCCTACCCCCCCGGCCAAACCCGGACGACGCCCGGCCAACACAGATGGGTAGTTCTTATTTACCGTGTTACTGTTGACATCTCGATCTGGTCCCAAATATTTATGAACGGCTTTGCCTGATGTCCTTTGTGAATTGATACGATGCATTTAGGTGAGCGGACACCTGGGGCGATTGATTTGAGTTGCCCTTCGTGCCCGCTCCCATACCCTATAATTCTGTTTTTCTTTGTGACTAATTTGTATACAGGTAGAGCAGAAAATACACATCACTGATGTGTCAACCCTGAATAGAACCACCTGCTGCTCATCTGTTGACCACCCATCTGAGAGAGCGCTCAGTTTGCAGCTTTAAAGCTTATGTTCTGCAAATTGTGTACCCTTTGCCATGAGATGTAGAGAACATGTTGCCGTTTTAAAGTTAATTTCCTGCTATTTCTCTATTTTTTTTTGCCACGTCTATTGTGTGTTCATGTGCTATCTGAGAGACCTAAATATCACAACAAAATAAATGTGCTTTAAAAGACAAACCGAGCTAAAATCATTAGCTGACATGGGCTAGTGCCTACAGTGCCTTGCAAAATGATTCACCCCCTTGGCGTTTTTCCTATTTTGTTACATCACAACTTGTAATATACATTTATTTTTATTTGGATTTCATGTAATGGACATACACAAAATAGTCCAAATTGGTGAAGTGAAATGAAAAAAAAAAACTTTTTTTTAAATGTAAAAAAAACAACAACAAAACAGAAAAGTGGTGAGTGCATGTGTATTCACCCCCTTTGCTGTGAAGCCCCTAAATAAGATCTGGTGCCACCAATTACCTTCAGAAGTCACACAATTAGTTCAATTAAGTCCACCTGTGTGCAATCTAAGTGTCACATGATCTCAGTATATATACACAAACACTTGTTCTGAAAGACCCCTGAAAGAGTTTGCAACACCACTAAGCAAGGGGTACCACCAAGCAAGCAGCACTATGAAAACCAAGGAGCTCTCCAAACAGGTCAGGGACAAAGTTGAGGAGAAGAGCAGATCAGTGTTGGCTTACAAAAAAAATATCCGAAACTTTGAACATCTCGCGGAGCTGAGATTTAAATCCATTATTAAAAAATGGAAAGAATATGGCACCACAACAAACCTGCAAAGAGAGGGCCACCCACCAAAACTCACAGACCAGGCAAGGAGGGCATTAATCAGAGAGGCAACAAAGAGACCAAAGATAACCCTGTAGGAGCTGCAAAATCGGAGAAATGCCAAAGGGGGTGAATACTTTCGCAAGCAACTGTAAATGTGGATAAATATTTCTCTTCTGCTCACATTGTGAGTTAGGCTATAGGCCTTTGCCTGGATATTTAATTAGTGGAGTTGCCTGACGACTCACTACGAATTACGTTTCTAAACTGTTTTAATTCAGCTTCAAACTGATTATCCTACATGTCGTTTGTGCTGATGTCAAAATGAGGGGCGTCGTTCAAAGAAACTCTTGGATCGACTCTAACCAATCAGACTTTCAAAAACCAATGAGGTGATTCATGATTTGTGTAGGAGGATGTGGGTGTGTAGTCGGGTTACAAGAGAAGAGCACAGTGCAGGCAGACTGTCCATTAGACATAATGACCAACACAAACCACCCTCCTACTCGTAATTCTTGATGGCTATGGTTTTGCCACTCTTTTGATATTTTGATATTTTATTTGTTTAAAAATCTAAATGTATTTATCACAGGATACAGGAGCTGTAAAAATGGTACAGTGAAATGCTCTCAACAATTGCAATTACAAATATCAATGATGTTTTTTTTTTTCTTTTTTTCTGAAAGCATCTCTTCATGATGAGCGTCTAACTGCTAAATTGAATATAAATATATTCTAATTTGCATCAGGATGAGTATCGTAGACCTGAATCATAATCCACTCATAAGTATGGGTCTATTGCGCAGTGGCACATGTAGGCTTGTACGTACTAGTCCCAGAAACCTGTTAGCGGGTTCTAGATGAATTGACAGGTAAGTCGTGTTACTGTTGGCGTCACGATGGGTGAATTGAACAAATCCGTCTTTTAGACGTTACTTGTTGCTCTGGACGTTCTGCTAACGGACCCCGTGTGTACCCAATGATGGCAAAAGGAAGTAATCAGTGTGATGGACGTATGAGTTTGAATGGTTAGCATTCTCTAGGTGTACACAATGTATCTTGTTTATAGGATTTAGAGGACAATCTATCGCAGACCGCCAGATGTGTCTTGTTTTGATAACGGTCAGAATGAATAAAATGATAATCAGTCTGTTAGATCATGGATGTATGAAGGTACAGTACATGCTGTTTGTATGAACTGAACATCATGTTTCTAGACCCCCCAGATGCCAGGTGCAAGGTGCCAGCTGCAAGGTGCCAGGTGCCATGTAAAAGGTGCCAGGCAGTGTGTGTTGTTTGGGATTCCCGTGGGGAGAGAACACACAAAGTGTAATTATAGCCCAGGCCAGCTACAGGGACGTCTCCTCTGCCACGTCGTCATTATTAAGTCAACAGTTGTCATGGGTCCTTTTTGTGTTCTCTAACTCTGTAACAGATTGGATGTTGGTCTGTGTGCTTCCTCAGCGGCCTGCTACATGGAAATCAGACCTTCTGACTCTTAGACTCATATGCGTTGTCAGATGACCTTTAATGACGAAAATATTTTGCCACAATAATGACAGTTACAAGATGTCTCCTGTGTGATTCTTCATGTGATAACTTAGAGAAGTGTGCTGATTGTAACATTTTCCACAGAACCTTTATTTATCTAAGTCAGTTAAGAACAAATTCTTAGCTACCCAGCAACGTGCCAGCCACATAGAAATAGTGACAAAAAGCACAAATTTAATGCTAAACATTTTTTGCTTTTATTTCCTGCTTGTATCCATGGTTACACTCAATACGGCAGTCGGTAACTTTGACTTGAGTAAGAACGTCCGTTCTAGTCATTCTACTTCTATGTACAGCCACTATCAGCCGGTTCCCCCTCACAGGCTTACTGGCTGGCTGGATCTATGTTCAGCCACTATCAGTCGGTTCCCCCTCACAGGCTTACTGGCTGGCTGGATCTATCTTCAGCCACTATCAGCCGGTTCCCCCTCACAGGCTTACTGGCTGGCTGGATCTATGTTCAGCCACTATCAGCCGGTTCCCCCTCACAGGCTTACTGGCTGGCTGGATGTATGTCCAGCCACTATCAGCCGGTTCCCCCTCACAGGCTTACTGGCTGGCTGGATCTATGTCCAGCCACTATCAGCCGGTCCCCCATCACAGGCTTACTGACTGGCTGACTCTATGTCCAGCCACAATCAGCCGGTTCCCCCTCACAGGCTTACTGGCTGGCTGGTTGACTGGCTGACTGACTGATGGAATGACAGACTGGCTGGCTTCCTGGCTGACTGAATGCCTATCTGACTGCCTGGATGACTACCTGGCTGAATCTCTGGGTACCTGACAAAATTACTGTCTGACTGGCTTGCTTGCTGAATGAGGTTCCAGGTGCCAGGTAAGGCTTACAGACTGAGTTACTTAATGCCTGGCTGACACTCTGGGTACCTGACTGAATGACTTGCTGAGTGACCGGTTGACTAACTGACTGGCTGGCTTGCTGAATGAGTTACTTAATGCCTGGCTGACACTCTGGGTACCTGACTGAATTACTTGCTGACTGACCGGTTGACTAACTGACTGGCTGGCTTGCAGACAGAGTTACTTAATGCCTGGCTGACACTCTGGGTACCGGACTGAATGACTTGCTGAGTGACTGGTTGACTGACTGACTGGCTGGCCTTTGTTTCATGTTTAGCCTATTTCACTGACTGACTGACTGACTGACTGGGTACCTGGAGTTGGTTTAGTGTTTATGTCCCAGGCAGACTGGCGTAGTGTGCTGTGTCTTTGACATTGGTTTAGTGTTTAAGTACCAGGCAGGCTGGCGTAGTGTGCTGTGTCTTTGACATTGGTTTAGTGTCCCAGGCAGGCTGGCGTAGTGTGCTGTGTCTTTGACATTGGTTTAGTGTCCCAGGCAGGCTGGCGTAGTGTGCTGTGTCTTTGACATTGGTTTAGTGTCCCAGGCAGGCTGGCGTAGTGTGCTGTGTCTTTAACATTGGTTTAGTGTTTATGTCCCAGGCAGGCTGGCGTAGCGTGAAGTGTCTTTGACATTGGTTTTGTGTTTATGTCCCAGGCAGGCTGGCGTAGTGTGCTGTCTTTGACATTGGTTTTGTGTTTATGTCCCAGGCAGGCTGGGGTAGTGTGCTGTGTCTTTGACGTTGATCTATCTGTTCTAGTTGCGTAAGAAGAAGAAGCTTTTATTTACTGTAGTCTTTCATGAATCTTTAATGGAAAACACTTTAGATGGCAGAGAGAGGAGAGAACATCTTCCTTTTGGATGGAGTTACATTAGTGTTAGTATTGGGGTGGAGAAGAGGAGCTAACTGTGCCTGTGATCTAACATGACTGTCTGCAGTAGAGGTCGACCGATTATGATTTTTCAATGCCGATACCGATTATTGGAGAACCAAAAAAAGCCTTTATCGATTAATCGGAAGATTTTTATTTATTTATTTGTAATAATGACAATTACAACAATACTGAATGAACACTCATTTTAACTTAATATAATACATCAATAAAATCAATTTAGCCTCAAGTAAATAATGAAACATGTTCAATTTGGTTCAAATAATGCAAAAACAAAGTGTTGGAGAAGAAAGTAAAAGTGTAATATGTGCCATGTAAGAAAGCTAACGTTTCAGTTCCTTGCACAGAACATGAGAACATATGAAAGCTGGTGGTTCCTTCCATGAGTCTTCAATATTCCCAGGTAAGAAGTTTTAGGTTGTAGTTATTATAGGACTTTTTCCTTCTATACCATTTGTATTTCATTAACCTTTGACTATTGGATGTACTTATAGGCACTTTAGTATTGCCAGTGTAACAGTATAGCTTCCGTCCCTCTACTCGCTCCTCCCTGGGCTCGAACCAGCAACACAACGACAACAGCCACCATCGAAACAGCGTTATCCATGAAGAGCAAGGGGAACAACCACCCCAAGGCTCAGAGCGAGTGACGTTTGAAACGATATTAGCGCGCTAACTAGCTAGCCATTTCACTTCGGTTATACCAGCCTCATCTCGGGAGTTGATAGGCTTGAAGTCATAAACAGCGCAATGCTTGACGCACAACGAAGAGCTGCTGGCAAAACGCACGAAAGTGCTGTTTGAATGAATGTTTACGCGCCTGCTTCTGCCTACCACCGCTCAGTCAGATATTTGTATGCTTGTATGCTCAGTCAGATTAAATGCAATGCAGGACACGCTAGATAATATCTAGTAATATCATCAACCATGTGTAGTTAACTAGTGATTATGATTGATTGTTTTTTATAAGATAAGTTTAATGCTAGCTAGCAACTTACCTTGGCTAACTGCATTCGCGTAACAGGCAGTCTCCTTGTGGAGTGCAACAAGAGAGAGGCAGGTCGTTATTGCGTTGGACTAGTTAACTGTAAGGTTGCAAGATTGGATCCCCGAGATGACAAGGTGAAAATCTGTCGTTCTGCCCCTGAACGAGGCAGTTAACCCACTGTTCCTAGGCCGTCATGGTAAATAAAAATGTGTTTTTAACTAACTTGCCTAGTTAAATAAAGGTATAAAAAAATTAATAAACAAAATTGGCAAATCGCTGCCCAAAAAATACCGATTTCCGATCGTTAAGAAAAATTGAAATCGGCCCAAATTATCAGCCATTCCGATGAATCGGTCGACCTCTAGTCTGCAGATAGATAAAATAACACAATGCTACACAACACAGACAGACAGACAGACAGACAGACAGACAGACAGACAGACAGACAGACAGACAGACAGACAGACAGACAGACAGACAGACAGGATAACACAATAGTACACAGACAGACAGAATAACACACTACAGACAGACAGAATAACACACTACAGACAGACAGAATAAAACAATAGTACACAACACAGACATACAGAATAACTCACTAATACACATACAGACAGACAAAATAACACAATACAGACAGACAGACAGAATAACACACTACAGACAGACAGAATAACACAATACAGACATAGAGAATAACACATTACAGACAGACAGAATAACACACTACAGACAGACAGAATAACACAATAGTACACAACACAGACAGACAGACAGAATAACACAAGACAGACCGACAGAAAAACACAATAGTACACAATACAGACAGACAGAATAACACAATACAGACAGACAGAAAAACACAATACAGACAGACAGAATAACACAATAGTACACAACACAGACTGACAGAGTAACACAATACAGACAGACAGAAAAACACAATAGTACACAACACAGACAGACAGAATAACACAATACAGACAGACAGACAGACAAAATAACACAATACAGACAGACAGACATAATGTGACTGTTGTTTTCAGAGTAGTAGGTTAATACTGTTTTCCAAACCTCACTGTTAGACAGACAACCTTCCTATGTAATATCACAGCGATGAGGATGATGACCCCAGTATATAATCTCAATGAGGATGATGACCCCAGTATATAATCTCAATGAGGATGATGACCCCAGTATATAATCTCAATGAGGATGATGACCCCAGTATATAATCTCAATGAGGATGATGACCCCACTATATAATCTCAATGAGGATGATGACCCCAGTGTATAATCTCAATGAGGATGATGACACCAGTATATAATCTCAATGAGGATGATGACCCCAGTACATAATCTCAATGAGGATGATGACCCCAGTATATAATTTCAATGAGGATGATGACCCCAGTATATATTCTCAATGAGGATGATGACACCAGTATATAATCTCAATGAGGATGATGACCCCAGTATATAATCTCAATGAGAATGATGACACCAGTATATAATCTCAATGAGGATGATGACCCCAGTATATAATTTCAATGAGGATGATGACCCCAGTATATATTCTCAATGAGGATGATGACCCCAGTATATAATCTCAATGAGGATGATGACACCATTACATCATCTCAATGAGAATGATGACCCCAGTATATAATCTCGATGAGGATGGTCCTCGTGCATAATCTCACAGCTAGGACGATGAAGATGATGACCTTCATATGTGGTTACAAAGGTAATAAGAAGCTCTGAGGATGGCTACTAAGGTTATAGAATGTGGTAAAGGCCCTGATTTATTTCCTCTTTGCCTAGTGCTTTCCTCTCTCCTACTTCTCTTCAGAGAGTTTTGAACCACACTTTCCTTTGTTCAATGCTGGCTGAAGACCTAACTAGCCAGTAACTAGCTAACACCAGACACAGATGAAGACATAGCTAGCTAGCCAGTAACTAGCTAACACAAATGAAGACCTAGCTAGCTAGTAACTAGCTAACACCAGACACAGATGAAGACCTAGCTAGCCAGGAATTAGCTAACACCAGACACAGATGAAGACCTAGCTAGCCAGTAACTAGCTAACACCAGACACAGATGAAGACATAGCTAGCCAGTAACTAGCTAACACCAGACCTCTGGATAACAGCGTCTACTAAATTACTAAAATGTGAAAATGTTTCTGCATGTTTTAAACTGTTTGATCAAAGCTCCACAAGACAACTACTTTCCAGATATACTTTCTGTATATGGCATTGGTCAAAACACACACACACACACACACACACACACACACACACACACACACACACACACACACACACACACACACACAGGGAGTTAGTGGTGACAGACCACTGTAATCAGTCCACTGAGTAGGCAACCAATTAAGTAGACAGAGAATCTAAAGGCTATTTCCTTATTAGTACCGCTATCAAATATACCCCCATAAATCTAGCTGTGTTAAAACACTGTTAGAGCTGGTTAGGCCTAAACACTAAACACACAGGCAGTGAGAAGTGGCAGCGGAGTGTGTGTGTGTGTGTGTGTGTGTGTGTGTGTATAGACAAATGAGAGCAATGGTCTGGCTTTGATCAAACATTTTAGCAAGCACAGATTTTTACTTCGACATTCTAGTGTGTGTGTGTGTGTGTGTGTGTGTGTGTGTGTGTACCATAAATAGCGGCAATAGTGTTCCACTTCGTGATCTAGTAAAATACCGTTCAGCCATCACTCGGCGGCAGTGGGACCATTCAGCCATCACTCTGTGACAGTGGGACCATTCAGCCATCACTCGGTGACAGTGGGACCATTCAGCCATCACTCGGTGACAGTGGGACCATTCAGCTATCACTCTGTGACAGTGGGACTGTTCAGCCATCACTCGGTGACAGTGGGACCATTCAGCCATCACTCTGTGACAGTGGGACTCAACGCGAAAGAGGACATAGAAAGGTATACAGGTAGAAAGTGGAAAACTCTAAAAAGTGATTGACATTTTTATGAACAATAGTGCCTATCCCAGTCCCTCGCCCAGTACTAGTAATGATGCTAAGGTACATGACAAATGTCCCCGTCTGATAGTGTACCGCTGACCACAGCCCCTTAGTGTAAAATTATTAACACGGTACAACCAGACTATTTCCCAGACACATTACATTTCACCCTTGAAGAGGTAGATCACGTTCCCTAACAAAACAAAAAAAAGGCAATTGTTACAGATGGTGTCATCTACGAGACACTAAAGTGCAGTGTTCTATGAAAGACACAGTGGAGGTAAACGCTGGTACAAGTCTAAAATTAATAAACCCCCAGCAGTTACACTAATGAACAAACCAATCGGAGATTACTCTCATCACGAAACATGTAGTTATCTCGGCACATAAACTCAGCAAAAAAAAAAAAGATGAAGTCCTCTCACTGTCAACTACGTTTACTTTTCAGCAAACTTAACGTGTGTAAATATTTGTATGAACATAACAAGATTCATCAACTGAGACATAAACTGAACAAGTTCCACAAAATCAAAAGTAACAGTCAGTATCTGGTGTGGCCATCAGCTGCATCTCCTCCTCATGGACTGCACCGGATTTGCCAGTTCAGCTGCGAGATGCTACCCCACCCCACTCTTCCAACAAGGCACGTCCCAGACGTGCTCAATAGTATTGAGATCCGGGCTCTTCACTGGCCATGGCAGAACACTGACATTCCTGTCTTGCAGGAAATCGCGCACGGAACGAGCAGTATGGCTGGTGGCATTGTCATGCTGGAGGGTCATGTCAGGATGAGTCTGCAGGAAGGGTACCACATGAGGGAGGGTCATGTCAGGATGAGCCTGCAGGAAGGGTACCACATGAGGGAGGAGGATGTCTTCCCTGTAAAGCACAACGTTGAGATTGCCTGCAATGACAACAAGCTCAGTCCGATGATGCTGTGACACACCGCCCCAGACCATGAAGAACCCTCCACCTCCAAATCGATCCCGCTCCAGAGTACAGGCCTCGGTGTAACGCTCATTCCTTCGACAATAAATGCGAATCCGACCATCACCCATTGTGAGACAAAACTGTGACACGTCAAGGAAGAGCACTTTTTGCCAGTCCTGTCTGGTCCAGCGATGGTGGGTTTGTGCCCATAGGCGACGTTGTTGGCGGTGATGTCTGGTGAGGACCTGCCTTACAACAGGCCTACAAGCCTTCAGTAAAGCCTCTAACAGCTTATTACGGACAGTGTGAGCACTGATGGAGGGATTGTGCATTTCTGGTGTAATTCGGGCAGTTGTTGTTGCCATCCTGTACCTGTCTCGAAGGTGTGATGTTCGGATGTACCGATCCTGTGCAGGTGTTGTTACACGTGGTCTGCCACTGCGAGGATGATCAGCTGTCCGTCCTGTCTCCCTGTACCACTGTCTTAAGTGTCTCACAGTACGGACATTGCAATTTATTACCCTGGCCACATCTTCAGTCCTCATGCCTCCTTGCAGCATGCCAAAGGCACGTTCACGCAGATGAGTAGGGACCCTGGGCATCTTTCTTTTGGTGTTTTCAGAGTAAGTATAAAGGCCACTTTAGTGTCCTAAGTTTTCATAACTGTGACCTTAATTGCCTACCGTCTGTAAGCTGTTAGTGTTTCAACTAACTTTCCACAGGTATATGTTCATTAATTGTTTATGGTTCATTGAACAAGCATGGGAAACAGTGTTTAAACCCTTAACAATGAAGATCTGTGAAGTTATTTGGATTTGTACGAATTATCTTTGAAAGACCGGGTCCTGAAAAAAGGGACATTTCTTTTTTTGCTGAGTTTACGTTTAATGTTGCTGGCGAGTGTGGGGGGGAGGACAAGTTAATTAGGTTCTCTGTGAGTATTCAACAATGCTTGATATGATTAACATTTCCCCTCTGCATGTCAAAATGAAGCTAGAAGCTGTGAGAGAGGTGGCCCTAGAAAATATTCAGCATCTTCTTGCAAACATGAATATCCCACAGAAAGTTCTAACAAAAGTCCATTTAAGTGGTGAAAAAGTGGCTATGCTTAAAAGCACTCACACCACACAGGATGTTGTTCTTCATGAGTCAAATAGATGCCTGTTTAGGTGTCCTGAATATTAAGTAGATGTAACCTGCTACAGGACATGCTCAACAGTGATGATGTGACAGTTAGGGAACTAACCAGAGCCTCCCTCCTTCTGGACCTACAAGGGAAGGAAAGTTCCAGTGGCCAGAAGTGGCCAGAACAACTTCCTGGACTTCAAGAGGAAGGCCAATGGACAATTGGACAGTTTTGCTGTGGGCTTTGGAGTCCAGTCAGACTGGCTGGACCTCAATGACCTGTGCAACAGGACTGGGGCTAAGGTGGACACTGACTGATATGCAAACTGAGCCAGTGACTTTTCTCTGATGCAGTTGTGGCAGATCGCAGTGTTCTTATGGAGGCATTATTGAACACCTCATCTTACATCCAGGACAACACTCCTTGGTGTTAGAGAGATGCAGCTACTGTAACACTGGAGGCTGCAGGGGAAACTCACTGCTCTGGACTGTGCTGATGACTCTGTCTCCCATTCCATGTACCAGAATGCTCCCATTGGTGAGGACGTTCTCACCTTTACCGTTAAAGCGAGGTTGCTAGTTCTACCAACAAAATATAATCAGGTACTCTTTTAACCTTAAAATCGTGACCCATTTTGTATTCTACATGAGTCAAATGTAATGGGGGTCATTGCCCATGTTGTGAATGGCTGCATGTTGACCTGAAAGCCAGCAAGGTGAGACAAGTGGTCTCACCAACAGCACACATGCAGAAACAGTGTTGTGTAAACAGAAATATTATGTGTTTTCCTGTTTGCCAAATAAGCCAGATATTGTTGTTGTGGGGGTTGGCCAGGGGGAGGTGCTTATGTTGTTGTGGGGGTTGGCCAGGGAAGGTGCTTATGTTGTTGTGGGGGTTGGCCAGGGGGAGGTGCTCATGTTGTTGTGAGTGTTGGCCAGGTGGAGGTGCTCATGTTGTTGTGGGGGGAGGACAGCGGGAGGTGCTCATGTTGTTGTGGGGGTTGGCCAGGGGGAGGTGCTGATGCTGTTGTGAGGGGGTTGCTCATTTGACAGCTGCATTGATCAGGCCTTTGCAGAGAAGCTGCTTAAATACCAGCCCCTCGTGTCACGCTTGGACAGCCTCGGGTGGAGGTGCAAGCTGGCTGGAACAGCCTCGGGTGGAGGTGCAAGCTGTTTGGAACAGCCTCGGGTGGAGGTGCAAGCAGGCTGGAACAGCCTCGGGTGGAGGTGCAGGCTGGCTGGAACAGCCTCGGGTGGAGGTGCAAGCTGGCTGGAACAGCCTCGGGTGGAGGTGCAAGCTGGTGGCTCTGATATTCGGCAGTCTCGGCCACGTACACAGGCTTGAAGAGCATGGCCTCCACTTTGTGTTCTGACAAAATCTATAGCAAAGCAATTGGCCAGGTACTGCTCTGTTTCATCTGTCGTGGGCAGCCTAATTGTTTGGAGAAGGAGGTGCTTCCTGTTCCCTTTAGTTCCATGCAGACAGGGACCTTTGAAATGTTTGGATCCTTCTTTTTGAACAGTTGATTGGTGGATTTAAATAACTGGACAGGTTCAGCCAAGCCATGGTCCTCATTAGTCTACACACACACACACACACACACACACACAGAGACACACACACACAGAGACACACACACACACACACAGAGACACACACACACACACACACACACACACACAGAGACACACACACACACACACACAGACACACACACACACACACAGAGACACACACACACACACACACAGAGACACACACACACACACACAGAGACACACACACAGAGACACACACACACACACACACACACACACACACACACACACACAGAGACACACACACACACACACACACAGAGACACACAAACACACACACACTCCGTTGCCACTTCTCACTGCCTGTGTGTTTAGTGTTTAGGCCTAACCAGCTCTAACAGTGTTTTAACACAGCTAGATTTATGGGGGTATATTTGATTGCGGTACTAATAAGGAAATAGCCTTTAGATTCCCCGTCTACTTAATTGGTCGCCTACTCAGTGGACTGATTACAGTGGTCTGTCACCAATAACTCCCTGTGTGTGTGTGTGTGTGTGTGTGTGTGTGTGTGTGTGTGTGTGTGTGTGTGTGTGTGTGTCTTTTTTTAAATTTCAGGAACATTTACATCAAAACAATAAACTTAATGTCTCCTTCCCCCTTTTACTGACACACACCAACACGCACGCCAACACGCACACCAACATACTGACACACAAACTAAGACATTAACACACCCACACACACAGGCTAACACATACACAAACACACTGACATACACACTAACACACACACACAGGCTAACACACACACTAACACACAGGCTAACACACACACTAACACACACACAATCACACTGACACACACACTAACACACTGACACACACACCAACACACACGCCAACACACACACCAACATACTGACACACAAACTAAGACACTAACACACACACACAGGCTAACACACACACAAACACACTGACACACACACAAACACACAAACACACACACAAACACACTGACACACACACACAAACACACACACACACACACACACACACACACACACACACACACACACACACACACACACACACACACACACACACACACACACACACACACACACACACAGCAGGGTTTCCATCAGGGAAATGTAGCATTTGACAGTCAGCATTTTAATTTACCAGACATCTGACAAATGTACCTGACCCATATGCATTGGGCGCTTAACCTGATTAGGGCATCCACGCACGGTCCTCAGAATGACAAATGATCATTCGTATTAACAGAACATGGATGTCGAGAAGGCAACAATGTGTGGCTCTTAAATAAATTCTGATGTGTAATTTGAACATGTTACTTTTTCCTCAGCCAACAAGACGAGTAACGGACAGCAAAAATCACTAGTCTATGTCAATCTACTACAGTAGAACATTTTTATACTACCTATTCTATTGGTCAGCTTCTGGGTATAGACGAGCTTCCTTATGCCGCATTTGTGGCAGATGGTGGCAGATTGTGGTAAATGGTGGCAGATTGTGGTAAATTGCGTCATTCTGTCATTGCACCACAATTGGGAGTTAGAGCGTTAATCTATCTTTTTGTAAATTGAATGAAGGTGTGAATGTTTTAGTCCATGAGTCCCTCTTCTATGTAACTAGAGTCCTGAATCAGGCAAAACAAATTTGCTGGTGGGTGGTCCTGGAGTTGAGAAAACTTGTAAATACAATGGCGCAATTACACTTGACATGTGGACTGATGATTTTCAAAAAAACAGGAACGGTGTGCCTTTGTTTTCTCTCCCTGTAAAAACAGAACGAAATCATTCTAAATAACAAAAACTGTCTTCATGTACCACAGTGTGAGAGTGAGTCCCTCTATATAAAGTGAGTTTCTGAAACTCTCTACTTCTTTGCTGATGTGAAGAAGAAACTGAATGAAAGAGAGTCCAGCCAGGAGAGGGAGTGGAAAAAGGTCGCCTATATTTTGAAGACCTGAGCTACTTCATTTATATATGAAATGTACATTCACACCACCATTAATTTACAAACGGATAGTCTAATAGCTCGGCTAGGTGTGAAAAATCCCCCAATTTGTGCCACAGTTTAGGCGACCGATAGATGCTGATGTCAGTCAAAATTCAGAATCAAATCAAATCCAACTTTATTGGTCACATACACATGGTTAGCAGATGTTATTGTGAGTGTAGCAAAATGCTTGTGAAATGCTTCAGAGTTGAGTCCTATTGTAAAGCCTAAAGGAGAAAACGGGGATTCACTTACAAAGTATTCGAGGCTTAAGTGCTCTAAAGTTTTACGAAAAATGCAACAACTAAATACAAATATACAAATGTATTATAATCCAAATAGTAATTGCTAAAGACAATCAGAATGAATGTGTCTTTTACTCAGCATTACAATTTAATATATTAATTTAGGCTTGGCCTATTTAGTAGGCTATTTTGCAGCATAAATCTATAATTGTCTGCGTAAAGCTGACTGACTCACTCATTTGTGGCTTTGGATCAAAATAAAGAAGTACCAACATTTGGTTTTTAATAAAGAAGTGTTTTGACCAAGTTAATCTGCTTATGTTGTGTGTCTGTTAAATTATTTGTGAAATGGTGGTTTACAATGAAGAATTTAAACTAAATAAATCCAATACAATACATAATGAATAATCAATAATAAATCATCAGAATACGTGTTGCAAGCTTTTTTTTTGTACGATTTTATTTTAGAATAAAAACATACACTGTTAAGTTCCCCAGTTTCTGTGTTGTTGTGGGCTTGTATGTGTGTGTGTGTATTTCAGTAAATGGAATTCTGGATTCTTCAAACAGCTGATTGGTCGGCCCCATCTGATTGGAGCTCTGAACCCTCCCACTCGTCGGGGGAAACAACTGTCTTCAATCAACCAACTCCTCCTCCAGCTGGATAAAAACCAGTGTTCCTTTGTCAGGAGAGAGAACGTTTAATGTCCTGTGTTGGTTGTTAGTCCGTGAACATTTTTGTTGGAAGTATTTTGTAGCTGCTACTTCTGAGGTGTGTGTGAGCCAATAGGACTTAGTGCTTTTGATGATTGAAATGGTTCACTTTAACTTAGTAATTATTCTGTTTCATTTGTTCCCAGCGGGGGAAGGGGAACACACCTTAGGAGTGTTTAGGCAAGAGGCCTGTAGGCATACATAGACCCGTAGTATGTTCTCTGTCACTAGGTAAGACCTGGGGGAGCACCCCCTGTATTTTGGTTAACACGCCAGGAGGTGCTAAAAGATTAGGTAAGTAGTTGGCGCCAGGAGGTGCTAAAAGATTAGATAATAGTTGGTAGTTAAGGTAGGAGATGGGACTCTTGAACTTTTACTTTCTTTGCCTTGGTTCTGTCCAGCCCCATTTCCCCACAATACCGTGTTAGGAATAATAAATCCCCTGTAAATGGTAATTTTCTCTGCGTCTGTCGTCCTCCCCCCGCACCTACGATCACATACCTTTTTCACTCCACGGGGAGTTGAGTTGTAGCAGGGTGTTGAGTTCCCTCCGCCAAGAGGCTTATGTAACATACACATACGAACGACAACTACATCACCCCTGTCCAGACGCACCTGCTCACACCCCCATCTCCAGCGTATCACTCTCCACCACACCCCCATCTCCAGCATCACTCTCCGCCACACCCCCATTTCCAGCGCATCACTCTCCACCACACCCCCGTCTCCAGTGCCCGCATCACTCTCTGCCACACCCCCATCTCCAGCATCACTCTCCGCCACACCCCCATCTCCAGCGCATCGCATCACTCTCCACCACACCCCCATCTCCAGCGCATCGCATCACTCTCCACCACACCCCCATCTCCAGTGCCCGCATCACTCTCCGCCACACCCCCATCTCCAGTGCCCGCATCACTCTCCGCCACACCCCCATCTCCAGCTCAGGTATCACTCTCCGCCACACCCCCATCTCCAGCTCAGGCATCACTCTCCGCCACACCCCCATCTCCAGTGCATCACTCTGCGCCACACCCCCATCTCCAGTGCATCACTCTCCTCCACACCCCCATCGCCAGTGCATCACTCTCCGCCACACCCCCATCTCCAGTGCATCACTTTCCTCCACACCCCCATCGCCAGTGCATCACTCTCCTCCACACCCCCATCGCCAGTGCATCACTCTCCGCCACACCCCCATCTCCAGCTCAGGCATCGCACTCCGCCACACCCCCATCTCCAGCACCCGCATCACTCTCCGCCACACCCCCATCTCCAGTGCAGGCATCACTCTCCGCCACACCCCCATCTCCAGCTCAGGCATCACACTCCGCCACACCCCCATCTCCAGCACCCGCATCACTCTCCACCACACCCCCATCTCCAGTGCCCGCATCAATCTCCGCCACACCCCCATCTCCAGCATCACTCTCCGCCACACCCCCATCTCCAGTGCATCACTCCCCGCCACATGGCCTCAAACTCCACCATTTTCTTTCTCCCCGTCGCCCCCACATTCTTTCAACATTTTGAAAATAAAGTATTTAAAGGTGGACTTTGGTTGATTTAAAAAAAATACTTCTGTCAGACAAATTTCTAACTCCACCTATAACTTTTGGGCTTTTTAACATTCCCAGAAGGCATGGATTATTATAATCTAATGACAAATGAATCTGGTAGTTTAATTTACTGCAAGCCTAAGACCATGGGTTTAACCTTCTGAATGAATGATTATGTTGAAGATAGAAGCTGCCTTTTTAATGAGTTCCGAGAGCCGATCCGTTACCCAACAAAACAATATAAATGTATTTAGCCTAATTGTTTTGATGACTACAGACGGTAGCCTATTATTCCTCTTTCCCTTCCTGCGTTAAGGAATTAGTCTGCATGTCTATTCAACATTTGGATAAAAAAGAAACCACAACATTAATTTAAAAAAATTATTCACAATGCGGGCACTTTAACAACTCAAATCACTTTAAAAAACCTTCTAATATTAGACAAACAAATACATATATTAAAACAATAACTTCAAAAACAGTCTTCAAATTGATGTGCAGGAAAGAGATGTCATGCACCAATAATGCACTAATACTGTGTCTCTTACCAGTGAACCTCTGGGTGTTCATCATTAATACTGTGTCTCTTACCAGTGAACCTCTGGGTGTTCATCATTAATACTGTGTCTCTTACCAGTGAACCTCTGGGTGTTCATCATTAATACTGTGTCTCTTACCAGTGAACCTCTGGGTGTTCATCATTAATACTGTGTCTCTTACCAGTGAACCTCTGGGTGTTCATCATTAATACTGTGTCTCTTACCAGTGAACCTCTGGGTGTTCATCATTAATACTGTGTCTCTTACCAGTGAACCTCTGGGTGTTCATCATTAATACTGTGTCTCTTACCAGTGAACCTCTGGGTGTTCATCATTAATACTGTGTCTCTTACCAGTGAACCTCTGGGTGTTCATCATTAATACTGTGTATCTTACCAGTGAACCTCTGGGTGTTCATCATTAATACTGTGTCTCTTACCAGTGAACCTCTGGGTGTTCATCATTAATACTGTGTCTCTTACCAGTGAACCTCTGGGTGTTCATCATTAATACTGTGTCTCTTACCAGTGAACCTCTGGGTGTTCATCATTAATACTGTGTCTCTTACCAGTGAACCTCTGGGTGTTCATCATTAATACTGTGTCTCTTACCAGTGAACCTCTGGGTGTTCATCATTAATACTGTGTCTCTTACCAGTGAACCTCTGGGTGTTCATCATTAATACTGTGTCTCTTACCAGTGAACCTCTGGGTGTTCATCATTAATACTGTGTCTCTTACCAGTGAACCTCTGTGTGTTCATCATTAATACTGTGTCTCTTACCAGTGAACCTCTGGGTGTTCATCGTTAATACTCTGTCTCTTACCAGTGAACCTCTGTGTGTTCATCATGAATACTGTGTCTCTTACCAGTGAACTTCTGGGTGTTCATCATTAATACTGTGTCTCAGAAGTTTCTGTCCATGAGTGATGCAACCCGAAAAAACATTAAAAACAGAGTTAATGAGTACTTGAGTTTATCGATAAAGTCTGGACATGGCCTGCTCTCCCTTATGTAAGGAATTAGGCACTTTACTATGTTTACTATATAGACTACAGTAAACATCTCATTGTCCTGATGCTTTTTTTCAGACTGCACAGTAGCCTAATACACATATACATGTTTAAACAGTATATATTTGTTATCGAATACAGTAATATATTTGTACAACGGATGATGATGTGTTTTAATTTTTAGAATACAGTTCTCGGTTTACTGTAGTGATGGACAGCTGGAGGCATTTTGAAAACATGTTTACAAACACTTGTTTATGACAAGTGTAGTTAGGATGTGAACTCTGCAAACAACGTTTCCACTCTGAGAAAGAGAATGGTAAATTACTGTAATTAATACATTCATTCAATACATTGGAATACAAAAGAAGCCATGCGCCATGATGAGCTATTAGCAGAATAATATACTTTCGCCAAGTAGGAGATCAAGGAGGAGTCCAGGAGGAGATCAAGAAGGAGTCCAAGAAGGAGTCCAAGAAGGAAATCAAGTAGAACGATCAAGGAGGAATCAAAGATGGAATCCAAGAAGGAGATCAAGTAGAAGTTCAAGGAGGAGTCCAAGAAGGAGATCAAGAAAGAGATCAAGGAGGAGATCAAGGAGGAGTCAGAGAAGGAGTCCAAGAAGGAGATCAAGGAGGAGTCCAAGAAGGAGATCATGGAAGAGTCCAAAAAGGAGACTATGAAGGAGTCCGAGGAGGAGTTTTTTACATTTTTTATTTCACCTTTATTGAACCAGGTAGGCTAGTTGAGAACACCTTTATTTAACCAGGTAGGCTAGTTGAGAACAAGTTCTCATTTACAACTGCGACCTGGCCAAGATAAAGCGTAACAATTCAACACATACAACAACAGAGTTACACATGGAATAAACAAAACATACAGTCAATAATACAGTATACCAAAATAAAACAAAAAGTCTATATACAGTGAGTGCAAATGAGGTAAGTTAAGGAAATAAATAGGTCATGGTGGCGAAGTAATTACAATAATAGCAATTAAACACTGGAATGGTAGATCGGCAGAAGATGAATATGCAGGTGGGGTGCAAAGGAGCAAAATAAATAAATAAATACCAGTATGGGGATGACGTAGGTAGATAGATGGGCTGTTTACAGATAGGCTAAGTACAGGTGCAGTGATCTGTGAGCTGCTCTGACAGCTGGTGCTTAAAGCTAGTGAGGTAGATATGAGTCTCCAGCTTCAGAGATTTTTGCAATTCGTTCCAGTCACGGGCAGCAGAGAACTGGAAGGAAAGGCGGCCAAAGGAGGAATTGGCTTTGGGGGTGACCAGTGAGATATACCTGCTGGAGCGCGTGCTACGAGTGGGTGCTGCTATGGTGACCAGTGAGCTGAGATAAGGCGGGGCTTTACCTAGCAGAGACTTGTAGATATCCTGTAGCCAGTGGGTTTGGCGACGAGTATGGCCAGCCAACGAGAGCATACAGGTCGCAGTGGTGGGTAGTGTATGTGGCTTTGGTGACAAAACGGATGGCACTGTGATAGACTGCATCCAGTTTGTTGAGTAGAGTGTTGGAGGCTATTTTATAGATGACATCACCGAAGTCGAGGATCAGTAGGATGGTCAGTTTTACGAGGGTATGTTTGGCAGCATGAGTGAGGGATGCTTTGTTGCGATATAGGAAGCCGATTCTAGATTTGATTTGGATTGGAGATGCTTAATGTGAGTCTGGAAGGAGAGTTTACAGTCTAACCAGACACCCAGGTATTTGTAGTTGTCCACGTATTCTAAGTCAGAACCGTCCAGAGTAGTGATGCGGGCAGCGATCGATTGAAAAGCAAGCATTTAGTTCTACTTGTGTTTAAGAGCAGTTGGAGGCCACGGAAGGAGAGTTGTATGGCATTGAAGCTCGTCTGGAGGTTAGTTAACACAGTGTCCAAGGAGGGGCCAGAAGTATACAGAATGGTGTCGTCTGCGTAGAGGTGGATCAGAGAATCACCAGCAGCAAGAGCAACATCATTGATGTATACAAAAAAGAGAGTCGGCCCGAGAATTGAACCCTGTGGCACCCCCTATAGAGACTGTCAGAGGTCCAGACAACAGGCCCTCCGATTTGACACACTGAACTCTATCAGAGAAGTAGTTGGTAAACCAGGCGAGGCAATCATTTGAGAAACCAAGGCTGTCGAGTCTGCCAATAAGAATGTTGTGATTGACAGAGTCGAAAGCCTTGGCCAGGTCGATGAATATGGCTGCACAGTAATGTCTCTTATCGATGGCGGTTATGATGTCGTTTAGAACCTTGAGCGTGGCTGAGGTGCACCCATGACCAGCTCTGAAACCAGATTGCATAGCGGAGAAGGTATGGTGGGATTCGAAAAGTTCAGTAATCTGTTTGTTAACTTGGCTTTCGAAGACCTTAGAAAGACGGGGTTGGATAGATATAGGTCTGTAGCAGTTTGGGTCTAGAGAGTCACACTCTTTGAAGAGGGGGATGACCGCGGCAGCTTTCCAATCTTTGGGAATCTCAGACGATACGAAAGAGAGGTTGAACAGGCTAGTAATAGGGGTTGCAACAATTTCAGCAGATACTTTTAGAAAGAGAGGGTCCAGATTGTCTAGCCCGGCTGATTTGTAGGGTCCAGGTTTTGCAGCTCTTTCGGAATATCGGCTATCTGGATTTGGGTAAAGGAGAAATAGTGTGGGCTTTGGCGGGTTGCTGTGGAGGGTGCCGGGCAGTTGACCGGGGTAGGGGTAGCGATGTGGAATGCATGGTCAGCCGTAGAGAAATGCTTATTGAAATTCTCAATTATAGCGGATTTATCAGTGGTGACAATGTTTCCTAGCCTCAAAGCAGTGGGCAGCTGGGAGGAGGTGCTCTTATTCTCCATGGACTTTACAGAGTCCCAGAATTTTTTTGCAGTTAGTACTTCAGGATGCAAATTTCTACTGGATGCAAAGTCCAAGGAGAAGATCAAGAAGGAGATCAAGGAGTCCAAGGAGGAGAACAAGAAGGAGTCCAAGAAGGAGATCAAGTAGGAGTCCAAGAAGGAGTCTGAGGAGTCCAAGGAGGAGTCCAAGAAGGAGTCCAAGAAGGAGATCAAGTAGGAGTCCAAGAAGGAGATCAAGTAGGAGTCCAAGAAGGAGTCCAAGGAGGAAATCAAGAAGGAGAACAAGAAGGAGATCGAGGAGGAGATCGAGGAGATCAATGAGAAGTCCAAGTCGGAGATCGAAGAGTCCGAGGAGGAGTCCAAGAAGAAGTCCAAGAAGGAGATCAAAGGAGGAGACCATGAAGGAGACCGAGGAAATCAAGGAGAAGTCCAAGAAGTGGAACAAGAAGGAGATCAAGTCGGAGATCAAGGAGGAGTCCAAGAAAGAGATCAAGTAGGAGAACAAAGGAGGAGTCCAAGAAGGAGAACATGGAGAAGTCCAAGTACGAGTCCCAGAAGGAGTCCAAGAACGAGACCAAGGAGGAGTCCAAGAAATATTAAAATATTAAAATATATATATATTAAATAATATTAAAACAGTCAAATACATTTGTGAATTCAAACGCTTTAGCTGACATGTTGCAGTTTATTAATTGTTTAATTATTATTGTGATAATTGCGTTGTTTAATCTATAACCTGTTAGTTCATATGCCTTGACACCGTGCTATACTGTAAGACCTAAAGGCTGAGACAATTAGAAGACACAGTGGCAGAATAAATTCAACCACACCTTTTGTTTTATCACAAAATTGGATAGCAACTGGATAGCAACCTCTGTCCAGTGAAGTCCACAAATCATATTGAATGTACAGTAACCTACAGCACGGTCAAGCACGTTAATGTTCCCCCATATCTTCGGACCACTTATCACCACTATTGATTTAGAACCACAGAGAGTTAACCGCAAGTCACAAATAAAACAGGAGCTGCCTCCACTGTTCCAGCACTATTTCAACTTCAACATTTCAACATCATCAAATCACTTCTAGTTAGTTTAATACAGTGACAACTAAACAATACCAAAAACAATTTAGTCCAATCAACGTAAGCTGGGTTCGTGCAGAACATGTTGACTCACCCTACTTGTAGAGAAACGCCAATGCCATCCTCCTCTCATGTTGACGAAACAGTCTATCTTCCACTCATGGGCAACGTTAGCTAGTTAACATTAGCCTTCTACATCTAGCTACATATTGAACTTCCATCCTCTCAGACCAGGGACACAACAATGTAGGAATTGTACAATCTTGCCATTATAATCATTGACCAGTATGGAGAATTAAGTAAAAACACAAGTCCAAATCCCTATCTCCATGCATGGCTAATTTAGGGAAAGGCTGGCTAGCTGGCCACCGGGGAACGACAGCACAACGAGATGCAACAATTCAAGTTTTTGTTGACGTCCATGACGTTGGCTCTCAATGGGATTTGATAGGAGTGACGTCAAATCCAAGCTGGTTTCCCCTTGACACTTTGTTATGGTGCGCCAGGACCATTCACAGTTGAGCTCGCTCAGTTTAGCTCGACGCTGATTGGCACATTTTTTTATTTAATTTTTTGGGTCAAGGGAGGCCCGATGCTCTCTGATAGGCACAAAGGCAATATTTAGCAATGGGATTTTTTTCTTCTTCTCCCGGGACAATTGGCCAGCGGCAATTTTACTTATCAGCTTTTCAACAACAACAACAACAACAACAACCACAACAACAACAACAACAACAACAACCTGACAAAAGCCGCTAACGGAAACCCTGACACACACATTCTGGGCTAACGCTGAGGATAACATGGATGTCTATGAATAACATAGCACAGGAAGGAGGGAGGACATTAAAATGGCAGCCTGGTGGAGATAGAAGTTGATTTATCCTCTGTTGTTCTGCTACGATGGCGTTCATACTTTCTGTCTGAATTGCCCATTGGTAATGGATGGAGTGCAGAGACCAGACTACTGGGTCTATTTATCAATGGGAGTAAATATAGGTAGAATGGCTCTATTTATCAATGAGAGTAAATATAGGTAGAATGGGTCTATTTATCTTTGAGAGTAAATATAGGTAGAATGGGTCTATTTATCTTTGAGAGTAAATATAGGTAGAATGGGTCTATTTACATTGTTATCAATGAGAGTAAATATAGGTAGAATGGGTCTATTTACATTGTTATCAATGAGAGTAAATATAGGTAGAATGGCTCTATTTATCAATGAGAGTAAATATAGGTAGAATGGCTCTATTTACATTGTTAACAATGAGAGTAAATATAGATAGAATGGCTCTATTTACATTGTTATCAATGAGAGTAAATATAGGTAGAATGGGTCTATTTACATTGTTATCAATGAGAGTAAATATAGGTAGAATGGCTCTATTTATCAATGAGAGTAAATATAGGTAGAATGGCTCTATTTCCATTGTTAACAATGAGAGTAAATATAGGTAGAATGGCTCTATTTACATTGTTAACAATGTTAGTGAGGAGGAGGTGCAGGGGGCTGGCTGGCTGCTGGGGGGTTGTAATTGAGGGATACTGTCTGTGGGGAGGAGAGGGAGGAGGTGCAGGGAGCTGGCTGGCTGCTGGGAGGTTGTATTGCGGGATACTGTCTGTGGGGAGGAGGAGGAGGTACAGGGGGCTGGCTGGCTGCTGGGAGGTTGTAATTAGAGATACTGTTTGTGGGGAGGAGGAGGAGGTGCAGGGGGCTGGCTGGCTGCTGGGAGGTTGTAATTAGAGATACTGTCTGTGGGGTGGAGGAGGAGGTGCAGGGGGCTGGCTGGCTGCTGGGAGGTTGTATTGAGGGATACTGTCTGTGGGGAAGAGGAGGTGCAGGGGGCTGGCTGCTGGGAGGTTGTATTGAGGGATACTGTCTGTGGGGAGGAGGAGGAGGAGGTGCAGGGGGCTGGCTGGCTGCTGGGAGGTTGTATTGAGGGATACTGTCTGTGGGGAGGAGGAGGAGGTGCAGGGGGCTGGCTGGCTGCTGGGAGGTTGTAATGAGGGACACTGTCTGTGGGGAAGAGGAGGTGCAGGGGGCTGGCTGCTGGGAGGTTGTATTGAGGGATACTGTCTGTGGGGAGGAGGAGGAGGTGCAGGGGGCTGGCTGGCTGCTGGGAGGTTGTATTGAGGGATACTGTCTGTGGGGAGGAGGAGGAGGTGCAGGGGGCTGGCTGGCTGCTGGGAAGTTGTAATGAGGGACACTGTCTGTGGGGAGGAGGAGGTGCAGGGGGCTGGCTGCTGGGAGGTTGTTTTGAGGGATACTGTCTGTGGGGAGGAGGAGGAGGTGCAGGGGGCTGGCTGGCTGCTGGGAGGTTGTATTGAGGGATACTGTCTGTGGGGAGGAGGAGGAGGTGCAGGGGGCTGGCTGGCTGCTGGGAAGTTGTAATGAGGGACACTGTCTGTGGGGAGGAGGAGGTGCAGGGGCTGGCTGCTGGGAGGTTGTTTTGAGGGATACTGTCTGTGGGGAGGAGGAGGTGCAGGGGGCTGGCTGGCTGCTGGGAGGTTGTATTGAGGGATACTGTCTGTGGGGAGGAGGAGGAGGTGCATGGGGCTGGCTGGCTGCTGGGAGGTTGTATTGAGGGATACTGTCTGTGGGGTGGAGAGGGAGGAGGTGCAGGGGGCTGGCTGGCTGCTGGGAGGTTGTATTGAGGGATACTGTCTGTGGGGTGGAGAGGGAGGAGGTGCAGGGGGCTGGCTGGCTGCTGGGAGGTTGTATTGAGGGATACTGTCTGTGGGGAGGAGGAGGAGGTGCAGGGGGCTGGCTGGCTGCTGGGAGGTTGTATTGAGGGATACTGTCTGTGGGGTGGAGAGGGAGGAGGTGCAGGGGGCTGGCTGGCTACTGGGAGGTTGTAATTAGAGATACTGTCTATTTACTCTCATTGATAAAAATATAAATAGACCCATTCTACCTATATTTACTCTCATTGACAACAATGTAAATAGAGCCATTCTACCTATATTTACTCTCATTGATAACAATATAAATAGAGCCATTCTACCTATATTTACTCTCATTGATAAATAGACCCAATCTACCTATATTTACTCTCATTGTTAATGCTGTTTAATGTGACGATGTGCCAACGCAGAGTTCTTTTATTATTGTTTTGCATTTTTAAGTAGCCTATTCCCTTTTAAAATTTTAATTCTTTCCTCCTAAGTATTCCCTCTTTTCGTTTAGTCCTCGTCGGTCGTAGATACATTGAGTTAATCGGTTGTGCAATTTCTTAATTTCCTCCAATCACTGTGATGCTAGCCGGAGTATTTCATTTTTCATACCCAATCACGCGGAGCCAGTCAGCCAGGAACACAACCTTCAGCATCCATCTCTAACACAGCCCTTTACCGTCGAGGCCCTGGCTCTGGCGACGTCACACACGATTATATACACTAGTTGGATCAGGAAAACAAGAATGTTTCTTCAGGAATAAGAGAGATGTGAAAGATTAAGCGTTAATTGAAAATATCAGTGTTGAAAATGAATCCAGCACAGAATGTATCTACTTAAAGAGGCAATAGAATACACATATATATATATATATATATATACTCCATCTGGATTCATGGCTGTAGTCTTTATCTTTACCAGGCCACTGAGCTAAAGAGGTTTTCTACTGGAGACCAGAGAATAGGAGACGGAGAGGAGAGAGGGAGAGGAGTGGAAAGAGGGAGGAGACAGAAGAGGAAAGAGGGACCGGAGAGGAGAGAGGAGACAGGACGGAGAGGAGAGGAGACAGAAGAGGAAAGATGGAAAGGAGAGGAGACAAGTGGGAGAGGAGAGAGGGACAGGAGAGGAAGAGGAGAAGAAAAAGTGAGGAGTCAGGAGGGGGAGGAGAGGAGAGAGGGGGGAGACAGGAGGGGGAGGAAAGGAGAGAGAGAGAGAGGAGAAAGGAGGGAGAGGAGAGAGGGAGAGGAGAATAAAAGGGGAGGAGACAGGAGGGAGAGGAGAGGATAGAGGGAGGAGACAGAAGAGGAAAGAGGGACAGGAGAGGAGAGAGGGAGAGGAGACAAGAGGGAGAGGAGAGAGGGAGAGGAGAGGAGAGGAGAGGAAAAGAGAGGAGACAGGGGAGAGTAAGAAAAATAGAGAGAAGGAGACTGAGATGACTGAGGCACTTAGCTCCAAACCTGAAAGGACGGGAGGGGAGTCTCTCTCTCACTCAACACAGCTCAAATGGTCAATAATCCAGATCTCCTCACACACAAACTGTGGCTCAAATTCAAGTCCCGCTGAGACTGTTCAGCCAGCCATGGAACCATCTCACTGGGTTGACAAATGTGTGATCTCGATTGTGTCTCTCTCTTTTAGAAGTAGCACACAACAATCTACTTTTTAGTGGGACGTGTGTTGTGTTCATGTCTTTACCTCTGTTTGTTTGAGAGGAGGCCAGAGCAGGCCAGGCACTACTGTAAAGCATCCAATAATGTGTGGGTTTAGTACATGTGGGTTTAGTAAATGTGGGTTTAGTAAATGTGGCTCTAGTAAATGTGGGTTTAGTAAATGTGGGTCTAGTAAATGTGGGTCTAGTAAATGTGGGTTTAGTAAATGTGGGTCTTGTAAATGTGGGTGTAGTAAATGTGGGTGTAGTAAATGTGGGTGTAGTAAATGTGGGTTTAGTAAATGTGGGTCTAGTAAATGTGGGTTTGGTAAATGTGGGTTTAGTAAATGTGGGTTTAGTAAATGTGGGTTTAGTAAATGTTGGTTTAGTAAATATGGGTTTAGTAAATATGGCTTTAGTAAATGTGGGTTTAGTAAATGTGGGTTTAGTAAATGTTGGTTTAGTAAATATGGGTTTAGTAAATATGGGTTTAGTAAATATGGGATTAGTAAATGTGGGTTTAGTAAATGTGGGTTTAGTAAATGTTGGTTTAGTAAATATGGGTTTAGTAAATGTGGGTTTAGTAAATGTGGGTTTAGTAAATGTGGGTTTAGTAAATATGGCTTTAGTAAATGTGGGTTTAGTAAATGTGGGTTTAGTAAATGTTGGTTTAGTAAATATGGGTTTAGTAAATATGGGTTTAGTAAATATGGGTTTAGTAAATGTGGGTTTAGTAAATGTGGGTTTAGTAAATGTTGGTTTAGTAAATATGGGTTTAGTAAATGTGGGTTTAGTAAATGTGGGTTTAGTAAATGTGGGTTTAGTAAATGTTGGTGTAGTAAATGTGGGTGTAGTAAATGTGGGTTTGGTAAATGTGGGTTTAGTGAATGTGGGTGTAGTAAATGTGGGTTTAGTAAATGTGGGTTTAGTAAATGTGGGTTTAGTAAATGTGGGTTTAGTAAATATGGGTTTAGTAAATGTGGGTTTAGTAAATGTGGGTTTAGTAAATATGTGTTTAGTAAATGTGGGTTTAGTAAATATGGGTTTAGTAAATGTGGGTTTAGTAAATGTGGGTTTAGTAAATATGGGTTTAGTAAATGTGGGTTTAGTAAATGTGGGTTTAGTAAATGTGGGTTTAGTAAATGTGGGTTTAGTAAATGTGGGTTTAGTAAATATGGGTTTAGTAAATGTGGGTTTAGTAAATGTGGGTTTAGTAAATATGGGTTTAGTAAATGTGGGTTTAGTAAATGTGGGTTTAGTAAATGTGGGTTTAGTAAATATGGGTTTAGTAAATGTGGGTTTAGTAAATGTGGGTTTAGTAAATGTGGGTTTAGTAAATGTGGGTTTAGTAAATGTGGGTTTAGTAAATGTGGGTTTAGTAAATGTGGGTTTAGTAAATGCTGCACTACTTGTACTTTCCTTCTTTCCTGTTCTCACCCAGACACTGAAACACACTCACACACACAGTATGGAGCATCATAACCTCTGCTTCAAGTATGGCGACAGCATGAGACAGAAACAGTTAGTTAGGCTATTCTTCCTTCTAGCCAATCCCCAGCACTCCCATCGCCTCTCATTCTTATCCAGAGTAACGTGTGTGTGTGTGTGTGTTTTGTGTGTGTATATGCACTTAAGTAGATGTGTGTGCGGCATAATTGCATGTATGTGTGTGTTGGGAGTCATTGTGGGACAGTATATTGACCTGGGTGGTTATTATCTTGGGTGACAGTATATTGTCCTGGGTGATCATTATCTTGTGTGACAGTATATTGACCTGGGTGGTCATTATCTTGTGTGGCAGTATATTGACCTGGGTGGTCATTATCTTGTGTGGCAGTATATTGTCCTGGGTGGTCATTATATTGTGTGGCAGTATATTGTCCTGGGTGGTCATTATCTTGTGTGGCAGTATATTGTCCTGGGTGGTCATTATCTTCTGTGGCAGTATATTGACCTGGGTGGTCAATATCTTGTGTGGCAGTATATTGACCTGAGTGGTCATTATCTCGTGTGACAGTATATTGACCTGGGTGGTCATTATCTTGTGTGACAGTGTATTGACCTGGGTGGTCATTATCTTGGGTGACAGTATATTGTCCTGGGTGATCATTATCTTGTGTGGCAGTATATTGTCCTGGGTGGTCATTATCTTCTGTGGCAGTATATTGACCTGGGTGGTCAATATCTTGTGTGGCAGTATATTGACCTGAGTGGTCATTATCTCGTGTGACAGTATATTGACCTGGGTGGTCATTATCTTGTGTGACAGTGTATTGACCTGGGTGATCATTATCTTGGGTGACAGTATATTGACCTGGGTGGTCATTATCTTGTGTGACAGTGTATTGACCTGGGTGGTCATTATCTTGGGTGACAGTATATTGTCCTGGGTGATCATTATCTTGTGTGACAGTATATTGACCTGGGTGGTCATTATCTTGTGTGACAGTATATTGACCTGGGTTGTCATTATTTTGTGTGACAGTATATTGACCTGGGTGGTCATTATCTTGTTTGACAGTATATTGACCTGGGTGGTCATTATCTTGTGTGACAGTATATTGACTTGGGTGGTCATTATCTTGTGTGACAGTATATTGACCTGGGTGGTCATTATCTTGTGTGACAGTATATTGACCTGGGTGGTCATTATCTTGTGTGGCAGTATATTGACCTGGGTGGTCATTATCTTGTGTGGCAGTATATTGACGTGGGTGGTCATTATCTTGTGTGACAGTATATTGACCTGGGTGGTCATTATCTTGTGTGACAGTATATTGACCTGGGTGGTCATTATCTTGTGTGGCAGTATATTGACCTGGTTGGTCGTTATCTTGTGTGACAGAATATTGACCTGGGTGGTCATTATCTTGTGAGACAGTATATTGACCTGGGTGGTCATTATCTTGTGTGACAGTATATTGACCTGGGTGGTCATTATCTTGTGTGGCAGTATATTGACCTGGGTGTTTTTTTTGTTTTACCCCTTTTTCTCCCCAATTTCGTGGTATCCAATTGTTGTAGTAGCTACTATCTTATCTCATCGCTACAACTCCCGTAAGGGCTCGGGAGAGACGAAGGTTGAAAGTCATGCGTCCTCCGATACACAACCCAACCAAGCCGCACTGCTTCTTAACACAGCGCGCATCCAACCCGGAAGCCAGCCGCACCAATGTGTCGGAGGAAACACTGTGCACCTGGCAACCTTGGTTAGCGCGCACTGCGCCCGGTCCGCCACAGGAGTCGCTGGTGCGCGATGAGACAAGGACATCCCTACCGACCAAGCCCTCCCTAACCCGGACGACGATAGGCCAATTGTGCGTCGCCCCATGGACCTCCCGGTCGCGGCCGGTTACGACAGAGAACCCAGAGTCTCTGATGGCAGTACAGCGCCCTTAACCACTGTGCCACCCGGGCAGGCCATGGGTGGTCATTATCTTGTGTGGCAGTATATTGACCTGGGTGGTTGTAGGTTATGAAATGATATCAAACTCAACCGTTTATATTTTCCAGTGATGAAGACATGGATGTCTCATGGTATGGTGGGGTGTGCAAAATGGGTCAACTTTGAGAACCTCTTATCTCCTGAATATTTTGGCATTCAGGTCCAAAAAGTCACTGACTACTTGGCAAATATGTATGGAAAGTTTTGTTCAAATCAAAAATGGGTGTGGTCAAAAAGGGATTGAAATCAAATGTAAATTACCCTGTTATCAGCAGTAGAAATCATACAGTCCGTATCGCATCTCAAAAAAGACAACCAGCTGACCCTTCTCTGTTTCCGTCTTCGCTAGCATATCATATTATATCTCGTAAAGACTTGAGTATACACACAAGACAACACACACACTCACCCCTAATCTTTGGCCACAGACACATTACAATAACAAGGCAGAAGACATTTACCTCTGCGGTCCAAGAAGCTTTATTAACTAATATGAATTTATTAAGTAAGATTTATTAACTGATTGAAAAAGAAAGGATGCGAGTAAGAGAGAGAGAGAGAAAGTAGGGAGAGAGAGGAAGTAGGGAGAGAGAGGAAGTAGGGAGAGAGAGGAAGTAGGGAGAGAGAGGAAGTAGGGAGAGAGAGGAAGTAGGGAGGGGGAGAAGGGTGTTGGGGTACGTGGTGATAGAGGAAGTAAATAATTCCAGTTGGAAAACAACAAGCTGTCTGTTTTGGAAAGTCCTTTTCAATCTAGCGACACATTTACCACAACTTTAGTTAGTTGCCACTTTGTCGCTCAATATTCTGTATTTTTCAGATGTTGTGTAGCAACCAACGTGGCTGAACGTCAATAAGAAACATGTTCAACAGCAACAATCCCCTCTATCTCCTCTCATCGTAATCACAGCAGGTCTGCTGTTCAACCGTTCTGCACACGTACTGTGTTTTCTGTTTATACTTTTCTTTGTAAATCAACAGCGAAGATGTTCAACAGGGTTACAGGGTTAGGGTTAGGGTTAGGGTTAGGGTTAGGGTTAGGGTTACAGTGGGGGTTTCAAATGACATTTTCTCTATCCTACTTTCTTCTATAAAGTGTAAACTTTATAGATCTGATTCTGATAATAATCTGACTTGCTATAAAAAAATAAATAAAAATCAAGATGTACAAGTATGACTGATTGATTTTATGTTTCTAGACAAAGCATCCATAACAGTAGATGTGCTTTATTAAAGGGTACAAGCCGTGCTAAGAGGGACAGCTCTATCCTGTTTTGTTTTGTTATAGATATTCCCTCTGTGTTGGGTTACAAAATTCGGGTAACATTCCATGAATTCCCTGATTTTTTTTCCAGAAATCCTGGTTGGAGAATTCCCTGATTTCCTGCGTATTCCCCCTCGTAATTCCAGGAATCTTCAAATCTGGATTTCTGAAAAACCACGGCACTTTGGGAAAGACACCCTAACCTAGTGTCTCTGTTTCTCACTCAGTATGCAGGCTCCATGCAGCTTTACTCTTCTGAAAAGGCAGTCCAGTCAAACCTGTCTGGGCCAGTTGAGTTTATGCTGGGTTTTCATTTCTCTGCTCTCTTTCGCTGTCTTGCTTTCTGTCTCCCTGCCTCTCTTCCTGTCTCTATTTCTGTCTCTCTGCCTTTCTCCCTACTCCCTCTCTTTATCTCTGCTGCCTTACCGCTACAATGAGAGGCAGTGTCTAACTCCCTGCCTGGTAGGTAGCCAAACAAACCTTCTCTGGGAGTGGGGTGGAGTAGAGGAGGAAGGTGTTGGGTAGAGGGAAGGTACAGTAGAAGATGGCTGTCTGTCTGGTGTTATGGCACAATGGGTGAGTCAGAAGACTGAGGTGATGGGGTGCCTCGAAACTAAAAACCGCCCTTAGCCAGCCGTGCTACACCTCTTTGATGGGCTCCAGAAACACCACATGCTTGTTGTTACTGACCTTGCGGCCTGGGCCCTCTGTGGTGCTGGGTGGGGGGGAGGTCAGGATCGAGGACTGGTCGTTGGCGGGGCTGGGGGTACCCGGCGGCAGGGGGTGCTTGCAGCACCAGCAGCGGCAGGGGGTCAGGTAGAGGTACATGAGGACCAGGACGAGGGTCGTCACGCACCCTATGAGGGTTGTAAACCCCGTGTTGAAGGGCTCGGCCTCGTCGTGCCGCATCAACACCGTCACGTTGACCTCCCATGACTCGTTCTTCTTGACTGCGTCGAAGACCTTGCACCAGTACACGCCGGAGTCCTCAGCCTGCGCTGATAAGATCTCCAGGCTGCCGTTGGCGTGCATGCGGAGAGTGCCGTTGTTCTCCGGCGGAGCACCGGCTCCATGGTGAGGTGAGACCCACAGGTAGGTCAGGTGCTGTCCTCTGAGCGTGGTGTGACAGTCCAGAACCACGCCATCTCCTTCGTACACCAGCAGGCTGCCCTCAGGCTCCCTGACAGCTCCAGCCACCGCCGAACTGCAGTTTAAGTTCAGTTCAAAGAAGCGTCTGTGCTGGAAAAACTTAACGGAGGCCTTGCGTTCCCCGTACACCAGGCAGGTGTATTCCTCACGAAAATCCCTGACGGAGGTGAATCCCTTCTGTTCCCAGCGCCGGAACATATTGTACATTTCGCACTCGCAGATCAGGGTGTTGTTGTGGAGGAAGAGTCCGCTCTGCAAGGCCGCCGGCAGGGTCTCGATGTCCACCAGGGGGAGTTTGGACATGCTGTTGGAGGACAGGTCCATGGTGGCCAGGAAGGGGTGGCTGTCCTCCTGGATGGAGAAGAATGGGAAGTCCGTGAGGTGGTTGTGGCTGACGTAGGCCTTGCGCAGGTTACCGAGTGCCGCAAGGGCCTTGCTCTCCACCCGAACGATGCGGTTGTTGAAGAGCAGCAGCTCCTCCAATCCTGTCAGCTCCAGAAAGTAGTGCACCTCCACTTTGTCTAGCTGATTGGACGAAAGGTCCAGTTGCCGTAGCGATCTGCTGTTCCGGAAGGTTCCGGCCTCAAGGCATTTCAGCCGGTTGTGAGCCAGGCGGAGGGACTCCAGACGGGGCAGCGCGGCAAAGCTTCCCTCCTTCAACTCAGTCAGGTGGTTGTGGTTGAGGTCTAGGGTGGTGATGTACGCATGCAGCTCAGAGGGCAGCGCCTTCAGACCCTGGTCGGCGCAGCTGAGGATGTCAGAGCAACACAGGCATCCCTTGGGACAGCTGCTGACCTCAGCCTCAGCCTCACTAGCCCCGACCTCAGCCCCATCCTCAGCCTCACTAGTCCCGACCCCAGCCAAACAAGCTCCGAAACTGACCTCAGCCCCAGGTCCGGTCTCAGCCCCAGGTCCAGCCTCAGCCCCAGGTCCGGCCTCAACCCCGACCTCAGTCACAGTCTCAACCCCAGCCCCAACCCCAGCCCTGACCTCAGCCTTAGCCCTGACCCAAGCACCGACCCCAGAATCAGCCCCGACCTCAGTCCCAACCCCAGCCTCAGTCACAGTCTCAGCCCTGACCTTAGCCTTAGCCCTGACCCCAGCCTCAGTCACAGCCACAGCCCCAACCTCAGCCTTAGCCCTGACCCAAGCACCAACCCCAGAATCAGCCCCGACCCCATCCTCAGTCACAACCTCAGCCCCGACCTCAGCCTTACCCCTGACCCCAGCCTTACCCCTGACCCCAGCCTCACCCCTGACCCCAGCCTCATCCCCAACATTGGCCTCAGCCCCAACTCCGGCATCAACCCAGACCCCAACCCCAACCCCGGCCTCTGCTCCGACCCCAGCATCAGCCCCTATCTCGGCCTCAGCCCAGACCTCATCCTCAGCCCAGACCTCAGCCTCAGTTACCTGCTGTTGCAGCAGCAACACTAGGAGGAGAGGGTTCAACACCAGCACCAGAGGGGCAGCTACACTCTGAGACCAGAACATGGCGCCGATGGGACGGGAGAGTAGCCAGAGTGTCACCAGGCGTGGAATCTGTACGTCCGTCCGTGGGGCTTGGTTTGGTGCACGGTCTCTGTTTTGGTGAGTGTAAAGTCTCTCTATGTCTCAATAGGAGTTTGGTTAGTGCTTTCTCTCTCTCTCTCTGTCTCTCTCTGTCTTCCTCTCTGTTTCCAAATGGGAGTGGAGTTGGGAGTTGTTGTACTGTTTCTGTCTCAACAGGAGCTTGGATTGGTTGGGGATTATAGCAGCTACAGCCGTAGATTGACAACTGCCAGAACAGCCTGCCTTTCCACTTGGCCGGAAAAGCAGAGAGGAGAAAATAACTAGTTCAATAGCCCCAAAGGTCACTCAGTCCCTGCCCTGGTTGGGTTTGGGCCTCAAAGGTCACTCAGTCCCTGCCCTGGTTGGGTTTGGGCCTCAAAAGTCACTCAGTCCCTGCCCTGGTTGGGTTTGATCCCTGACGAAATGCCCATGATCATTATTTGGCTCTGGGGATGTACTGTACATCTGCATCACAGCTCAGTGATAGCTGAAAGTGGATTAGGGTTAATGTACTTCTGCATCACAGCTCAGTAGCTGAAAGTGGATTAAGTTTATACTCCTCACCTACTCAAAGTCCATAAATATCATGTCAGTGTCTCATTAAATCCACTCCTGGAACTGTTGCTGTGGCAGTACTCATCAGACACCCTGTTTAAACTGTACGCTGGTCTGACGACTTCCTCTGTCTTCAGAGCTATAATAAAAACACGTGGCTGCTAGAGTCCTACTGGAGTCCTCTCTCTTAATGGTCCTCGATAAGCTTTATAGACAAGCAATTCCGTTGTAGTTCTTTCTCCGTTTAGAAGAAGAATACTTTATTGTCCATTTATCATCTTTACGGTCCACGGAAATGGACAGTTGTAGTTCTCTTCTTAGCTTGTTGATGTCACCACCATGTCTGGGGAAGCCGTAGTCCACTGCCGTCTCCTCTCCTTTTTCTTTACGTTATAATCTAATGTCCTTTTATCCAGTCAGACAAGTCACTAACCCAGCTGCCTGCGACTGATAGTACGGGCACAGAGAGAACGAGGGATGGGTTTGGAAAAAAAAAAGTCAGCATTCTGTCCAGCCCACTTAACACATTCATATAGCCAGCTGCACAGACAGGCAGTTCAGGTTTCACTCACCCCTCTCTCTCTCTCTCTCTCTCGGTCAATACAAAACAATCTTCTCTCTCCTTGAGCTGACGGATGATTTATCGAAACGAAGCCCAATAATTATTTATAGAAACACCCTCCTCGGGAGCCCAGTATCCATTATAGAAAAAATACTCATTCTCCTTGATAGTAGGCTGGTAACCTACAAACCAAAACCTCAAGAATCTTCCGTCCTCCCGTCTTCTCCTCCGATCACACAGGGAGGAGTCTTTAGAAAATATAAGCGGCACACTCTGTGGGAATAAACTTAATTAATAATCGACTCCATCGTCAGGGGATTTCATCTGAGACACCGGTGTCCAAAAGAAAAGTTGTAAAACTAGTTGAGTATTTTCCTCTGCTCAGGTTGTCTGTAGTATGCTACAGTTTAGGATGATGATATGCTGTAGTATGCAGTGAAGCATCTATGATAGGACAGGTTGCTGTAGTATCCAGTGAGACATCTATGATAGGACAGGTTGCTGTAGTATCCAGTGAGACATCTATGATAGGACAGGTTGCTGTAGTATCCAGTGAGAAGAGTGTGATGGAGGGTTGTGACTTCGTCTCTGTGTGGCTGCTCTGCGTTGAGTCGCGTGTGGAGCTTCTTCTGGTCCTATCCCAACGCTACACTACGCATCTGACTCTCTCTCTCTAGCTCTCTCACTATCTCTCTCTCTCTCTCTCTCTAGCTCTCTCTCTCTCTCTCTCTAGCTCTCTCTCTCTCTCGCTCTTTCTCTCACGCTGTCTCTCTTGCCGTCTTTCACTCTCTCTCTCTCTCTTGCTCTCTCTCACTATCTCTCGCTCTCTCATTTAATCCTTCCTGCGTTTGAGTCCGTCCCTCCCGCTTTCCACCCCATTCCCTGTGAAGTTTGACTGCTCTCTCCCTCAGCCTCATATGGCGCCTCCTTCCCTATCACCCGCTCACTCTCTCTCGCGCGCTTTCGCTGCTCTCTCGCCCTCCCTCTCTCTCTCTCTCTCTCACTATCTCTCTTGCTCTTTCTCTCACTCTCTCTCTTTCTCTCCCTCTTTTCTCTCTCTCAATTAAATTCAAAGGGCTTTATTGGCATGGGAAACATATGTTTACATTTCCAAAGCAAGGGAAATAAATAATAAACAAAAGTGAAATAAACAATCAGAAATTAATAGTATAAATTAATAGTAAACATTACACTGACATAAGTTCCAAGGTAATAGAGACATTTCAAATGTTATATTATGGACATGTACAGTGTTGTAACAATGTGCAAATATTAAAAAATAAATTAACATAAATATGGGTTGTATTTACAAAGGTGTTTGTTCTTCACTGGTTGCTCTTTTCTTGTGGCAGCAGGTCACAAATCGTGCTGCTGTGATGTCACACTGTGGTATTTCACCTAATAGATAATGGAGTTAATCAATGTTTGATTTGATTTCAAATGCTTTGTGGATCTGTGTGATCTGTGGGAAATATGTGCCTCTAATGTGGTCATAAAATTTGGGAGGTTAGGAAGTGCAGCTCAGTTTCTACCTCATTTTCTAGACAGTGGGCATATATCCTGTCTTCTCTTGAGAGCCAGGTCTGCCTATAGCAAGGCTATGCTCACTGAGGCTGTACATAAGTCAAAGACTGTTCTTAATTTTGGGTCAGTCACTGAAGAACGCTGCAAAGCCAATACATCTATCTGTATGATGCATTGAAAATAATTACAAAGAAAAGAAAAATGAAGTAAGCTTTCTGCAACGTCTTTTTTCGAGTGTACCTTTTGTTAGTCTGATGTGCTGGTCCCCTATTGGCTGGTTTGCTCACCAGCCAAGCTTCTGGGAGAGCTTTATGGTCCCCTATTGGCTGGTTTTACTCACCAGCCAAGCTTCTGGGAGAGCTTTATGGTCCCCTATTGGCTGGGTTTACTCACCAGCCAAGCTTCTGGCAGAGTGTCATGGTCCCCTATTGGCTGGTTTTACTCACCAGCCAAGCTTCTGGGAGAGCTTTATGGTCCCCTATTGGCTGGGTTTACTCACCAGCCAAGCTTCTGGCAGAGCTTCATGGTCCCCTATTGGCTGGTTTTACTCACCAGCCAATCTTATGGGAGAGCTTTATGGTCCCCTATTGGCTGGTTTGATTTTCAAACTATATATATACAAAAGTATGTGGACACCCCTTCAAATTAGTGGATGTGGCTATTTCAGCCACGCTTGTTTCTGGCAGGTGTATAAAATTGAGAACACAGCCATGCAATCTCCATAGACAAACAATGGCAGTATAATGGCTTTCCTGAAGAGCTCGGTGACTTTCAACATCCATCATAGGATGCCGCCTTTCCAACAAGTCAGTTAGTCAACTTGCTGCCCTGCTAGAGCTGCCCCAGTCAACAGTAAGTGATTTTATTGCGAAGTGGAAACGTCTAGGAACAACAGCAGCTCAGCCGCAAAATGGTCAGCCACACAAGCTCACAGAACGGGACCGGCGAGTGCCAGAGTACGTAACACGTACAAATCGTCTGTCCTCGGTTGAAACACTCACAACAGAGTTCCAAACTGCCTCAGGAAGCAACGTCAGCACAATAACTGTTCATTGGGAGCTTCATGAAATGGGTTTCCAAGGCACACAAGCCTAAGATCCCCATGAGCAGTGCGTTGGCAAGAGTGGTGTAAAGCTCGCCTTTATTGGACTCTGGAGCAGTGAAAACACGTTCTCTGGTGTAATGAATTACACTTCACCATTAAAGTATTTTTATTTTTTTACCTTTATTTAACTAGGCAAGTCAGTTAAGAACACATTCTTATTTACAATGACGGCCTAGGAACAGTCAGTTAACTGCCTTATTCAGGGGCAGAATGACAGATTTTTACCTTGTCAGCTCAGAGATTCAATCTTGCAACCTTTAGGTTACAAGTCCAACGCTCTAACCACTAGGCTACCTACCGCCCCAGTTGACAGACAAATCTGGGTTTGGAGGATGCCAGGAGAACACCGCCTAGTCCAATGCATAATGCCAACTGTAAAGTTTGGTGGATGACGAATAATGGTCTGGGGCTATTCTTCATGGACCCGGCTAGGCCCCTTAGTTCCATTGAAGGTAAATCTTACCGTTACAGCATACAATGACATTCTAGACAATTCTGTGCTTCCAACTTTGTGGCAACAGTTTGGGAAAGGCCCTTTCCTGTTTCAGCATGACAATGCCCCCGTGCATAAAGCGAGGTCCATACAGAAATGGTTTGTCTAGATCAGTGTGGAAGAAGTTGACTGGCCTGCACAGAGCCCTGATCTCAACCCTATCACACCTTTGGGATGAATTTGAACAACTGAGCCATGCCTACTCGTCCAACATCAGTGCCCAACCTCACTAATGCTCTTGTGGCTTAATGGAAGCAAGTCCCAGCAGCAATGTTCCAACATCTAGTGGAAAGCCTTCCCAGAAGAGTGGAGGCTGTTATAGCAGCAAAGGGGGGGGGGGACAACTCCATATTAATGACCATAATGGTAATTTTCTGTAGCCTATATGGCCGATTCAGGCACACATAATAAAGCCATGCATAGCGGTAGCATTAATCTCAACATGGCTGCTTTTATAATGAGAAAGTGACCAATAACCAGGTTCCTGTTTTCATGGAAAGCTAAGTTGAAGACAACATTAGCTGTTGTCAGTCCTCATAATAACCGCATGTGATTTTACCACAACAGAGTAGCGCAAACACCATCCAATTGAAGCAGTGGAAAACAAACGAAAGTGGCCACATCTCTTAAAAGAAAAATGTAATCGTGGATAATTATAACAGAGCGGGAGAACTTATAAAATGGCTACAATAATTACAGTCTTTTCAAGCACCAAATTGAGGAAATGTACTTTTCTGATCTCAAAATTCAAGTTCAAGTAGGCTACTTCAAGTCCCTTGTATTGTTTACAATTGCAAGTGTAACATGGAAAAACACAATGTATTTGTCATGTTATTTTATTGCCAGGTCATTTTGTGAATTAGCCCACTAGGCTATATAATTTGTTGTCATAGAAATAGTGTTTGGTGTTGCGCAATTAGTCTATCCTACACAATTGCGCACAGTAGACTCAGTGTCCAATTCGAGGGAAACAAAAACATATGATAACATAAACTCATTACCTTCAATGTTTCCTCTGTTAAATCTAAAGACACCCTGCTGTAAATCAAGCAGACAACAACAGATGACCAACATCAATTCACTAGGGATATTAGATCCAACGTGGATCCAGGCACAACTGTCTTCGCCAGTCTTCTAGACATTCCTCGCAGCATCCTCGATCACAACAGCTGTTGTCATTCGGGGAAAATTCCTGGATCAGACGATGATGTGTGAAAATATCACAGCGTAATTAAACAGCTCGACACCAAATCTGCATTCAAAAAAGTATTATTCATAATTATTGAAGACCCACGTTAACGACATTATCAATTTAGGTTGTAAGTATCGAGGAAGGGTGACTCTTTCGGATATAAGCATTCAATTTTTTAATATACAGTATAATTGTGGATTTGTGTGAGTGAAAACGGTTTTAACCACGTAGGAGACACAACATGTTGGGTATTTACATCGCATTTCTGAGATATCTATACAAAAAAAACTGTCCCGACAGCTAGATCCAGGATTCGTACAGGGTTCCAGGTCAATGTCTAATTTAACTGGTTAATGCTTAATATACTTTGTTATACTGTAATGACAATTTATACTGACATAAATGCCAGGACAGAACAGTTATGTTTTAATGCCACATGATTTTCGACTAATCTGTCAAGACAGCAACCATGATAAAGGGTTAAACATACGTTTTAAATCAACTCGTGAATTGTATTGAATATAGCTACGACCCCCCTTATATTGGATTGTAATGACATTACAATTTTTTTGTTTGCAGATTATTATCAATGACTTATCAACAGCTCTTATCAAGTTGTCCAGTGTAGGAAATCCTCATCGGTACCCTAGTTTCTGGAAAGACCCACATATGACTAATAAAACTAGAATCTCTCTCGCTTAATTGTACATGTTGTCCTCAAAACGTTTCATTTAGTTACATATCAATTCCCATATATTAGTGTTAGAAATTAAATTGAGTGAAATATTTACATGATATGTACTGTATAGAAAGAAAATGTTATTAATTTTAGAGGGGTGTTCCCTGCCTCTGTTCTCTATTTCTCTCTGCTATGTAAGTGACTACTTAGTGAGGTCTGCAGTGGCCTAGCTGGGTTGAGGAGTCAGATCAGGACGGCTTGGGCTCTCAGCCTCGCCTCCCTCCCTCCCTCCCTCCCTAGATCTCAATATAACAACATGACTTGATCAATCAAAGATCTCAATAACCTGACTTGTTGATCAGTCTCCCAATATAACAACTACAAGGGCACAAGGTGAGACCCAAATGCAGACACAGGAGGCAGATGCTTGAGCTCCGATATTTATTACACCAAAATGGGTAGGCAAAAGGCAGGTCAGGGACAGGCTAGAGTTCATAAACCAGGTCAGAGTCTAAACAGTACCAGGCGATAGGCAGGCTCGAGGTCAGGACAGGCAAGGGTTCAGTGATCAGTACTGAGTCCAAACAGTACCAGGGGATAGGCAGGCTCGAGGTAAGAACAGGCAAGGGTTCAGTGATCAGTACTGAGTCCAAACAGTACAAGGGGATAGGCAGGCTCGAGGTCAGGACAGGCAGAGTGTTCAGGCAGCTGGATTCTGCGTTAGGACAGGCAAGGGTCAAAACCAGGAGGGCTAGGAAAAAACAGAGACTGGGAAAAATAGGAGCTAGGAGAAACGCTGGTTGACTTGGCAAGACAAGACAAACTGGCACAGAGAGACAGGAAACACAGGGATAAATACACTAGCACAGAGCGACAGGAAACACAGGGATAAATACATTAGCACAGAGAGACAGGAAACACAGGGATACATACACTGGCACAGAGAGACAGGAAACACAGGGATAAATACACTGGCACAGAGAGACAGGAAACACAGGGATAAATACACTGGCACAGAGAGACAGGAAACACAGGGATAAATACACTGGCACAGAGAGACAGGAAACACAGGGATAAATACACTAGCACAGAGAGACAGGAAACACAGGGATAAATACACTAACACAGAGAGATAGGAAACACAGGGATAAATACACGGGTACAGAGAGACAGGAAACACAGGGATAAATACACTAGCACAGAGAGACAGGAAACACAGGGATAAATACACTAGCACAGAGAGACAGGAAACACAGGGATAAATACACTGGCACAGAGAGACAGGAAACACCGGGATAAATACACTAGCACAGAGAGACAGGAAACACAGGGATAAATACACTGGCACAGAGAGACAGGAAACACAGGGATAAATACACTAGCACAGAGAGACAGGAAACACAGGGATAAATACACTAGCACAGAGAGACAGGAAACACAGGGATAAATACACTGGGACAGAGAGACAGGAAACACAGGGATAAATACACTGGGACAGAGAGACAGGAAACACAGGGATAAATACACTGGCACAGAGAGACAGGAAACACAGGGATAAATACACTGGCACAGAGAGACAGGAAACACCGGGATAAATACACCGGGAACTAATGGGGAAAACAAGAGGAACTGGCTCAGAGAGACAGGAAACACAGGGAGAAATACACTGGCACAGGAGAGACAGGAAACACAGGGATAAATACACTGGCACAGAGAGACGGGAAACGCAGGGAAAAATACACCGGGTATTAATGGGGAAAACAAGAGGAACTGGCTCAGAGAGACAGGAAACACAGGGATAAATACACTGGCACAGAAAGACAGGAAACACAGGGATAAATACACTGGGGTCTAATGGGGAAAAAAATAGGAACTGGCTCAGAGAGACAGGAAACACATTGTTCTTCCTCTGTCAATCATGGTTACGTGCAAGGAAACACGTGCCGTCATCATTGCTTTGCACAAAAAGGGCTTCACAGGCAAGGATATTTCTGCCAGTAAGATTGCACATATCAAGAATTTCAAGGAGGGCGGTTCAACTGTTGTGAAGAAGGGCACCCAAGAAAGTCCAGCAAGCTCCAGGACTGTCTCCTAAAGTTGATTTAGCTGCGGGATCGGGGAACCACCAGTACAGAGCTTGCTCAGGAATGGCAGCAGGCAGGTGTGAGTGCATCTGTACGCAGTGAGGCGAAGACTTTTGGAGGATGGCCTGGTGTCAAGAAGGGCAGCAAAGAAGCCACTTCTCTCCAGGAAAAACATCAGGAACAGACTGATATTCTGCAAAAGGCACAGGGATTGGACTGCTGAGGACTGGGGTTAAGTCATTCTCTCTGATGAATCCTCTTTCTGATTGTTTGGGGCATCTGGAAAAAAGTTTGTCAGGAGAAGACAAGGTGAGCGCTATCATCAGTCCTGTGTCATGCCAACAGTAAAGCATCCTGAGACCATTCATGTGTGGGGTTGCTTCTCAGCCAAGGGAGTGGGCTCACTCACAATTTTGCCTAAGAACACAGCCATGAATAAAGAATGGTACCAGCACATCCTCTGAGAGCAACTTCTCCCAACCATCCAGGAACAGTTTAGTGACGAACAATGCCTTTTCCAGCATGATGGAGCACCTTGCCATAAGGCGAAAGTGATAACTAAGTGGCTCGAGGAACAAAATATCGATGTTTTGGTTCCATGGCCATGAAACCCCCCAGACCTTAATCCCATTGAGAACTTGTGGTCAATCCTCAAGAGGCAACAAAAACAAAAACCCACAAATTCTGACAAACTCCAAGCATTGATTATGCAAGAATGGGCTGCCATCAGTCAGGATGTGGCCCAGAAGTTAATTGACAGCATGCCAGGGCGGATTGCAGAGGTCTTGAAAAAGAAGGGTCAACACTGCAAATATTGTCTCTTTGCATCAACGTCATGTACTTGTCAATAAAATCCTTTGACACGTATGAAATGCTTGGAATTATTCTTCAGTATTCCATAGTAACATCTGACAAAAATATCTAAAGACACTGAAGCAGCAGACTGTGAAATAATATTTGTGTCATTCTCAAACTTTTGGCCACGAATGTGCATAAATAAGTTCAATATTGCAATTCAATCCATCCAACAATGACATTTAGGATTTTGTGAAACTGGTATCTCACATATCAAAAACACTGACGATAAAACAGTGGTCTCTAAAATGACATTTTGGCATCTGTACCCGCTTTATTAAAAGTTTTTAAAAACTCACCTCCAAAAACCCAATATATCTTGGTTCTAAAGAGCTGTGCAGGAAACAGGAAATAGGAAACAGTATGGGACAATAAACAAACTTGAATCATCACAACTGTAAGACATCTATATATCAAATGTGACGGAAAAGCTCTTTAACATCAACTACGTAGGGTCCCTCTGTTGTTCACCCTACTCTGTATGCATTAAAATGCTCGTCAAGACATATTGTTTGTAGGGCAAAAGTAACCAACAGTAACCTCATCTTTAACAACAACATTTAGGATTTTCTGAAAAACTAGCATCTCACAACGGACTTTAAGACAAACAACGAAACCTGAACGATACATATTTCCATGGTGTTTGGCGTATTTAACATTTAAAACCGTGGTGTCAATTGGTACCTGAAGAGTCTCAGCCATCTTACAGCCCCAGTCTACCACATTTCAAGAACAAAACATTTTATCAATGACTCTGTTGGTGTCAAATGTCTGCCAACTGTATGCTATTTGCTATTTGACTTGTGTTTTTTTTTTTTTTACCAATGCTTTAGTTACATTTTTGAAACTTTTAAATTGTATATTAAAGACATTATGTTTTCTTCATAGCGCATGCACCAGCTACGTAAAACTGGTCCAATTTTAATATGGGGTAATGCACTACAAAATGATGCTTCGGTAGCAGCCTCTTTTTTTTGGAAACAATTGCTTGAATAACCTTGAATAACAAAAACAATTGTAATACCCTTTGATATCATTGGAGAAAAAAAACAATGTTTACTATCTGAAGCAACAGCAAGAGTAAATACCAGTGTAGATCATTTGGACAAGCTAAGTCTCCAAAGATAAGTGGTAGATTGCGAAGTAAACACCAGGACTGGATAGCATTTAACCCCAAGTCATTAGAGCCCTCTCCTAACTTCACAGCAGGAGGTTTGTTGTTTTGCTCATAGTTAAAGTTCTTTATTCTCCTGTATTTTTCAGTTGATGTTGTGTACTTGTCTATCAAGTGCAGTATTAGCGGTGTCATGTTATATTGTGCCACTCCCTCCAAGATAATAATGGCGACAGAGAAGTTTTCACATGTATTGAAGTACTGCAAGGAATTTAGAACGTCATCACATAGGGAAGACGGGGATTTATCTCCTTTTCTTTGGTGTTCTGCATGAAGTGCATAACTATCTTGGGTGAATCTTCATCAAATTCAGTCTGAAAGTCCTCTTTCTCAGCAAGACAACAATAACTGGCACTGAATGGTTCAACAAATCAAAACAAACAGTGGAGACCAAGGTTGTCACAATAGTTCCATACACTGGTTGATCACACAAGGGGACCATAATCTCAGACAAAAGCAGCAACAATATCTGGCACTGAATGGTTCAACAAAACCAAATAAACAATGGAGACCAAGGTTGTCACCTCTAACTTGGGACAATAGTTCCATACATTGGTTGATCATACAAGGGGACCATAATTCCATACCGCTCAAGTACTTTAATATCCTGTAAAAATAGTTCAAATAGTTTGAAAGCCATATGTTTTAACATCTTGAAATAAAGCAAACAAATGAATATTAAGCAGAAATTAGCTGAACTTGAGAAATTCCGTAAGGTGAAATAGATTGCTACTGATTTATGTAGTCCCTGTTTTGATCCAAGAGGATTTGCAGTTTCAAAATCATCATAGAAACGCCCCGTTTTGATCCAATCATCATAGAAACGCTGTATCTGAACGGCTTCTGTTTTGAAAATAGAGCGTGGCTCATGAACAGATCTCCATCACGTCAGTCATAACATTTTCTTCAACTGGAATCCGTCTACATCATCTCCTCCTAAACATAGAAAAATGAACATAGAATGCCCACCCAAATCATATTAGGGTGTTTGTAAATGAACTAATGTTTTCAAAATTGGGATATAAACAAATTTATCAGTAACAACAATTTGATCATAGTCTCCAGTAGTCCGATTGCGTTGTGTATCAAATTTTGTTCCAAGACACGTATTCAACTGGGTGTCACGATCGTTGAATAAATAAGTGGACCAAGGCGCAGCTTGAGTAGAGTTCCACATATTACAGTGAAACTTCAAAAACCACAGTGCATTAACTTACTTTCAGAATTTAATACACCAAAAGGATTTTACATTTTTTTCAAAACACATTTTACACTCAATGTCACTTTTAATAGGCTCCTGTATAGACAGACACTTCTTCACAGCTTCTTTAGCTTGAATATGAATATCATCAACTATCTCTTCCATGGAAATGACCAGAGTTAATGGTGGTTTAATCTACACCTGCCACTTTAAGTTCAGCTGTGGTTGCAGCGCAGCGGTCTACAATAATCTTATTGACAAGGACTGCGTCAGAAGGGGTACTTGTTGATGGCAAGTCATCAAAATGACTTCCTGCTACATATTCAGCTGTAGAGGAGCCTTCACCATGATCAGAACACAGTTAATGTGCTTTATAAAGATGCAAAAGATGAACCCAGAAAAAGTGACAAACTTGTGAACAACCAGCCTGACCGCATTTAAGACCAAGTGTCTTTCCTGGACAAAAATCAGTGGACGAGCGTCAAATGTTTTGTCAAGGAATTAGCATTTCCCTGGGTGTTTTCGCAAGCAAAACACAACATTATAGATGAATGATATGAAAAAGTTGTCATATGCAGTGTTTTAACCCTTGCAACTTAAAAATGTTTTTTTCTCGCAATCCTAGGATTAACCTTAGTGGTATCAACATCAACATTCATGAGTTGTGGTTTGCAAGAAGTTGGACACACTTACCAGATCCTGGTTGTACGAGGTACCAAAGACAAAATTACCTTTGAAAAGCTGATCAAAACAGGCAAGAGAGTCTGGTGACTTACAAGGTATTGCATGTTTGTCAATCACAATGAAGTACTTGTGAATCCCACTCTCTCTGGGACCCCACAGCAAGCAGACAGGGTTTTAGGCTTTCCGTGACGCTCTCCAGATGCCCCTGGATACTGGTCTCAGTCCGACACAGAAACTTAATTAGTGTTAAAATGAATCACGGTTCATAAACAGTTTGTGAAAATGTAAATTACAGCTACACGTGATCTTTCCATGATTTGTCCAACTTATTAAAAGTAGTTATTAGATGCCTCCCGGGTGGTGCAGTGGTTAAGGGCGCTGTACTGCAGCGCCAGCTGTGCCACCAGAGACTCTGGGTTCGCGCCCAGGCTCTGTCGTAACCGGCCGCGACCAGGAGGTCTGTGGGGCGACGCACAATTGCCCTAGCGTTGTCCGGGTTAGGGAGGGGTTGGCTAGTAGGGATATCCTTGTCTCATCGCGCACCAGCAACTCCTGTGGCGAGCTGGGTGCCAGTTGCGCGGTGGTGGGTGCCAGTTGCGCGAGCTGGGTGCCAGCTACACATTGGTGCAGCTGGCTACCGGGTTGGATGCGCACTGTGTCAAGAAGCAGTGCGGCCTGGTTGGGTTGTGTTTCGGAGGACTTTAAACCTTCGTCTCTCCCCAGCCCGTACGGGAGTTGTAGCGATGAAACAACATAGTAGCAACTAAACAATTGGATACCATGAAATTGGGGAGAAAACGGGGTAAAAAAAAATAAAAAATTAGGATTAGGAACAGAACAGGCAACTGTAACCTCACCTTGATAAAAGGACCAAAATGGAGGACATGTCACTGTCCCATCCTGAAAGTACGCATTTTCACTCAGTTACATCATTCCATTTTGCTTTCAAAAAACAATGCTCCTTTAGTACAATACTTTTATTCCAGCATAACCATTTTCCATTTTCTGTTGTGGATTCAGCATTTTGAACCAGGTTTTGCAGGTCGCCTGTCTGTTTGAGGCCAAGGCTTTGGTCAATGACTTTCTGCTTGTAGAGAGTAGGCCACTTCTCCAGGAGCTTTGCAGAGGTTGTATCACTAAAATCTTGCTCAATCTGCAGACAAGATGGAATAAGTCAAGACAGAACAGTAAACATGGTGTGGCATTGTGGTCATGTAGTATATCACAGTCCTAATCAGACTGTTGTAGAACAAAAAAACAATTGTCTTTACAGTTTCAAGGCAAGGCAGTGATAGATCCACATACCATTCCTGCTATGTCTAGGAAACCTGCAAACGCTGTGAATACGTCAGAGGACTTCACTCGGTCATGAACCATCTTTTTTGGCGATAGGAGAAATGTCTTCTTCATCTTCTCCTTTACAATTTCTTCATCAGCTGTATGCTTCAACAGGGCAATGGCCTCACAACACAGGCTTTCTGTTGTTGGACAGTTTTCCTCTCTATCAGCTTTTGGACCACCTGTAACACGGTGAAACTTTTACAGATTACTGGGTGTGTCACGCCCTGGCCTTAGAGCCGTTTTATTTCTCTATTTGGTTAGGTCAGGGTGTGATGTGGGGTGGGCATTCTATGTTTTCTGTTTCTATGTTTTGGCCGGGTATGGTTCTCAATCAGGGACAGCTGTATCGTTGTCTCTGATTGGGAATCATACTTAGCTAGCCTGTTTTGCCACCTGAGTCGTGGGTAGTTGTCTTTGTTAGTGGCTTGTATAGCCGAAAGTCAGCGTCACGGTCGTCTCCTCATGCTTTGTTTTGTTGAAATGAACGCTCACCATGCTGCACCTTGGTCCGGTCATTTCCATGATGACGACGGTCGTGACAAGGTTTGTCTGCTCTATACAAGCATATTAATATTGTCATAAGATATAAAAAATAAAGACTCGGAAACTCTGCAAGGATGGCATGCAGATATGTCAGATGAAAAGTAGGATTTATTTGACTCAGAAACAGAATTAATACTAAGAAATACTAAACGGGTAAGAGACTAAGAAACACTTGCTTATACAGATGTTCACATACAATTATTCTCTGGTCTGGTCATGTGTCATGAAAGACTAACCACAATGAAAATCACTTACACTTGAATGACTGACGCATGTTGTCCCTCCGATGCTTCCCTTTGAACACATTTCAGTGTCCATGTTAAATATACATATTCTGTATCGTAATAATGCTCCTAAAGCAAACGATAAAAACATCAACCAACAGTAAAACAACAATTTAAATATTGACATTCTGGAAAAAATTGTAAGGTGTAAGAGTCCAAGTGTCATCGTTGCATGAAGAAGGAAAGCGCAGCGTGGTAAGTGTTGATGATTTTATTTAAAACTGAACACTAGAACAAAAAATAATAAAGCGAGAAACGAAACCGACACAGTCCTGTCAGGTGCAGAACACCTCGGCGTACACATCACAGACAAACTGAATTGGTCCACCCACACAGACAGCATCGTGAAGAAGGCGCAGCAGCGCCTCTTCAACCTCAGGAGGCTGAAGAAATTTGGCTTGTCACCAAAAGCACTCACAAACTTCTACAGATGCACAATCGAGAGCATCCTGTCGGGCTGTATCACCGCCTGGTACGGCAACTGCTCCGCCCACAACCGTAAGGCTCTCCAGAGGGTAGTGAGGTCTGCACAACGCATCACCGGTGGCAAACTACCTGCCCTCCAGGACACCTACACCACCCGATGTCACAGGGAGGCCATAAAGATCATCAAGGACATCAACCACCCGAGCCACTGCCTGTTCACCCCGCTATCATCCAGGCGAGGTCAGTACAGGTGCATCAAAGCTGGGACCGAGAGACTGAAAAACAGCTTCTATCTCAAGGCCATCAGACTGTTAAACAGCCACCACTAACATTGAGTGGCTTCTGCCAACACACTGACTCAACTCCAGCCACTTTAATAATGGGAATTGATGGGAAATGATGTAAAGTATATCACTAGCCACTTTAAACAATGCTACCTAATATAATGTTTATATACCCTACATTATTCATCTCATATGTATACGTATATGCTGTACTCTATATCATCTACTGCATCTTTATGTAATACATGTATCACTAGCCACTTTAACTATGCCACTTTGTTTACATACTCATCTCTTATGTATATACTGTACTCAATTCCATCTACTGCATCTTGCCTATGCCGCTCTGTACCATCACTCATTCACATATCTTTATGTACATATTCTTTATTCATTATCCCCTTACACTTGTGTCTATAAGGTAGTAGTTTTGGAATTGTTAGCTAGATTAATTGTTGGTTATTACTGCATTGTCGGAACTAGAAGCACAAGCATTTCGCTACACTCGCATTAACATCTGCTAACCATGTGTATGTGACCATTAACATCTGATAACCATGTGTATGTCACAAATCAAATTTGATTTAAAAGGCTACCTAAGTGTGGTTCCCAATCAGAGACAACAATAGACAGCTGTTCCTGATTGAGAACCATACCCGGCCCTAAAAAAAAAAACATAGAAAAATGAACATAGAATGCCCACCCATATCACATCCTGACCAAATCAAAATAGAGACATAAAAAGCTCTCTAAGGTCAGGGCGTGACACAGAGAGAGTTAAAAAGGTTTTTAATGTACTTACATACATAACCAAACTTGCTCCTAGGAATGGCCAGGCATGGGAACAAGGCAATGAGGCATAGTCCTCTTTACCACGCCTTGAAGGACTTGTCCTTGAAACACACACATACTTTACTGTTTTCATTTATTTCACCTTTATTTAACCAGGTAGGCCAGTTGAGAACAAGTTCTCATTTACAATTGCGACCTGGCCAAGATAAAGCAAAGCAGTGTGACACAAACAACAACACAGAGTTACACATGGAATAAACAAACATATAGTCACATGGGCTATGTACAGCTGCTGTGATATGTGAACTGCTCTGACAGCTGCTGCTTAAAGCTAGTGATGGAGAGGAGTGTCCAGCTTCAGTGATTTTTGCAGTTCATTCCTGTCATTGGCAGCAGAGAATTGGAAGGAAAGGTGGCCAAAGGAGGAATTGGCTTTGGGGGTGAACAGTGAAATATACCTACTGGAGCGCGTGTTGCAAGTGGGTGGTGCTATGGTGACCAGTGAGCTGAGATAAGGTGGGGCTTTACCTAGCAACGACTTATAGTTGACCTGTAGCCAGTGGGTTTGGCGACGAGTATGAAGCGAGGGCCAGCCAGCGAGAGCATATAGGTCGCAGTGGTGGGTAGTATAAGGGGCTTGGATGACAAAATGAATGGCACTGTGATAGATTGGATGCAATCTGCTGAGTAGAGTGTTGGAGGCTATTTTGTAGATGACGTCGCCAAAGTCAAGGATCAGTAGGATTGTCAGTTTTAGGGTATGTTTGGCAGCATGAGTGAAGGATGCTTTGTTGTGAAATAGGAAGCCAGTTCTAGATTTAATTTTGGATTGGAGATGCTTAGAGTGTTTCCCCCTTTGAAGAGGGGGATGACTGTGGCAGCTTTCCAATCTTTGGGGATCTCAGACGATACGAAAGCGATGTTCACCAAGCTAGTCTTAGGGGTTGCAAAAATATTGGCGTGTCATTTTAGGAAGAGAGGGTCCAGATTGTATAGCCCTGCTGATTTGTAGGAGTCCAGATTTTGCACCTCTTTTAGAACATCAGCTATTTGGATTTAGCTGAAGGAGAAATGGAGGAGGGTTTTGCAAGTTGCAGTGAGGGGTGCAGGGCTGTTGACCGTGGTCGGAGTAGCCAGGTGGAAAGCACCTGAGATCCAAACAAAAGTATTGATGCTAAAAATTGTGTTAGGTGGTAAGGTATGTAATGAGTATATGACATATACCAATGTTCACTTGTCATTTGTGCAACCAATATCTTGACCATATCGCGTCTTCTGCTGTCTGTTAGGCTTTTTGTCCGAACATACTCATTGATGATCCTCTCTCCTCTCTCCTCCAGGTTTGTTCTGCAGAAAGTCTTCAATCATCTAAGTTGGAGTAATTTAAAAAAGGAACACACTAACACTTTTAAAACAGCAATGAAATAGTTGATGTCATTTATTTATGTAATTTATCACTGTATCTTCAAGTTTGGCATTTGTTTAAACTGGAAATGTGCAGTACTTACATGAGAGACAATTATCCTCAGCTGTCTTTCTTGTAGCAGAACTCTGCTGCAAGATAATGGTGCCATCGAAGTCCCCCTCCTTGTCTCCACTGCATTTTGACAAGGAGCTGTTTGCAGAGGAGCTCAACGTATCTAGCAATCATGTTAACTGGTGTGATTAACACTGCAATTATAACACATTTAGGTGTAAACATCCATTATTATGATTAGAGGACTTTTGTTAATGACAAGCGGAATGCAAAAATGTAACATTTTGAATTGATTAGACCCCACTACCGTTCTAAAAGGGGTGAGAGAGGTGAGCGCAAAAACAAAGATCATTTTAAAATATCAAAACGAGAAAAAGAAATCAGCAGATATATCTGCTTGTCTCACTCAAATTCAGAACAACATGGCTAGCCAGGACTGTATGGATGAATGTCAAGTTCTAAGCTAATAAGCAACTCACCATCAGGATTTGGTTCTTGGGGAAAACGAATCTCCAGCACACCAAGGTATTGTTTCTTTAGAAAAAACTCAAACAACTTCAGTCTTTGATTCATCATAGACTTTTAAGTCCAAGGTTGGAATGTCAAATTTGTTGGCAACTGTGAAGACAAAATAAGTTTGCACAACCTTATTGGTTAAATGTGTTGTGTATTTTTTTGGGGGGAGAAAAACCAGAACAGAAGACAGAAATCAAGAGGTCATCTTTACGTGAACATCGTAATCCCAAAACTGACTTAGTGCTCCTTTCCACATCAATTCCAATTATAGGCAGTCTACAGCCTGTCAACTACAGCCACGTACTGAATTATTATAACAACAGTCTGAGTATTATAGCAATAAACCAGATCAATCAATCAAGCCCAATTTTTCAGTTTTTGATTTGTTAAAAAAGTTTGAAATATCCAATAAATGTCGTTCCACTTCATGATTGTGTCCCACTTGTTGTTGATTCTTCACCAAAAAATACAGTTTTATATCTTTATGTTTGAAGCCTGAAATGTGGCAAAAGGTCGCAAAGTTCAAGGGGGCCGAATACTTTCGCAAGACACTGTAATTACACTCTAAAATGATTTAATTTCACTACTTGAGAGGAAAATAATTTTAACTCCAGAAAAAACACTCTCCAGTTTTTACTGTGTAGAAGAGACAGAAATGCTATTGGGGGAGGTGTTGCTGTATATATTCAGAGCCATATCCCTGTAATGCTTAGATAAGATCTTATGTCAAGTGTTATTGAAGTGTTGTGGTTGCAGGTTCCCTTGGCACATCTAAAGCCTTTTCTTTTGGGGTGTTGCTATAGACCACCAAGTGCTAACCGTCTGTATCTAAATAATACGTGTGAAATGCTTGATAGTGTGTGTGATGTAAACAGAGGTCTACTTTCTTGTGGACCTGATAATTGACTGGTTTTCATCAAGCTAACTGCTCAAGAGGAAACTTCTCACTGTAACCAGTGTCTGCAATCTGGTTCAGGTTATTAATCAACCTACCAGGGTGTTTACAAACACTACAGCAACAAGATCATCCACATGTATCGATCACATGTTTACTAATACTGTAGAACTTAGTTCTAAAGCTGTATCTGACCCATTGGATGCAATGCATCACAATATAGTGGCTATATCCAGGAAAGCCAAAGTCCCAACAGCAGGGCCTAAAATAGTGTATAAGAGATCATACAAAAGATTTTGCTGTGACTCTTATGTGGACGATGTTAAACATATTTGTTTGATCTGATGTGATTAATGAGGAGCATCCAGACGCTGCACTTGATGACTTTATGAAATTGCTTCTTCCAATTATTGATAAACATTAACCTGTAAAGTAACTGACTGTTAGAACTGTTAAGGCTCCATGGATTGATGAGGAATTGAAGAACTGTATGGTTGAAAGAGATGGGGGCAACAGGAAGTGGCTAATAAGTCTGGCTGCACATCTGACTGACTGACTTACTGCAAATTGAGTAATGATGGGACTAAACTCAACTATGAGAAGAAACTGTATTGTGAAGCCAAGATCAATGATATCAAGGTGGAAAAACACTTTGGAGTACTTCAAATGAAATTATGGGCAGAAAGACAAATTCAACTCCATCTGTCATTGAATCAGATGGCTCATTCATCACAAAACCATTTGATGCTGTCAATTATTTTAATGATTGTTTCATTGGCAAAGTGAGCAAACGTAGGCAGGAAATGCCCACGACAAAAACAGTGAGCGTGAGTGTATTCATGCATAAAAAAAAATGAAAAAATGAAATAAAAGCAGTGCAAGTTTGACTTTTGTAAAGTTAGTGTGGGAGAGGTGGAAAAATGGTTATCGATCAATAATGACAAACCTCCTGACATTGACAACCAAGATGGAAAGCTACTGAGGATGGTAACTGACTCTATAGCCACTCCTATCTGTCATAATTTTAATCTGAGCCTAGAGGAAAGTCTTTGTCCTCGGGCCTGGAGGGAAGCCAAAGTCATTCCGCTACCCACGAGTGGTAAAGCGGCCTTTACTGGTTCTAACAGCAGACCAATCAGCTTGCTGCCAGCTCTTAGAAAACTGTTTGACCAAACAAATTAACAGTAGACTTTCAGCATGCTTATAGAGAAGGGCACTCAACATGTACTGCACTGACACAAATGACTGATGATTGGTTGAAAGAAATTGATAATAAGAAGATTTTGGGAGATGTACTGCTAGATTTCAGTGCAGCCTTTGATATTGTTGATATTGTTGACTATAACCTGTTGTTGGAAAAAACACTTAAGTGCTATGGCTTTTCAACCTCTGTCATATCGTGGATTCAGAGCTACTGTAGGTATTCCTCTTGGATGAGGGCAGTGTGGAGAGCAATTGACATTGCGGCATCTGTGGATCTGTTGGTGCGGTATGCAAATTGGAGTGGGTCTAGGGTGTCTGGGATGATGGAGTTGATGTGTGCCATTACCAGCCTCTCAAAGCACTTCATGATTACAGATGTGAGTGATACAGGGCGGTAATTATTGTGGCATTAAGCCTTAGAGTTCATGGGAACAGGAATGAATGGTGGTCAATTTAAGACGTGGGGATTACAGACTGGGCCAATTAATAAGGAGAGGTTAAAAAATGATTGTGAATATGCCCTGCCTGCTGTTCTGAGTGGCCTTGTGAGTGTTGACCTGATTAAAGACCTTACTGATGTCAGCCTCGGAGCGCGAGATCACTGGTTCGGTGGGGGGGGTGGCCCTCACGCACAGCATGATGTTATTATTGTCGAAGTGTGCATAAAATTTACTTAATTTGTCGGGTAGAGAGGCATCGTTGGCAGATCACAGCTGGACAGATACAGAATCAGGATAATAACACATGTCCTGAATATTGAATAACCAACAGACGGACTGTTCACATTCTAATTGCTATTTAGTTGTTTTTATATCAGTACTGCCATCTTGTACATATCGTTAACAATCCACAGTCGCGTCCAGTATTTAGAAGAATATACACGAAATATGCAAATGCATTCCTGACAGTCATTCTTTAAATATGTAAGAGAGACCTCTCGTAGCCTGTCCAACACAGTGACCGACAGGGAGACCTCTCGCAGCCTGTCCAACACAGTGACAGACAGGGAGACCTCTCGTAGCCTGTCCAACACTGTGACAGACAGGGAGACCTCTCGTAGCCTGTCCAACACAGTGACAGACAGGGAGACCTCTCGTAGCCTGTCCAACACAGTGACAGACAGGGAGACCTCTCGTAGCCTGTCCAACACAGTGACAGAAAGGGAGACCTCTCGTAGCCTGTCTAACACAGTGACAGACAGGGAGACCTCTCGTAGCCTGTCCAACACAGTGACCGACAGGGAGACCTCTCGTAGCCTGTCCAACACAGTGACCGACAGGGAGACCTCTCGTAGCCTGTCCAACACAGTGACCGATAGGGAGACCTCTCGTAGCCTGTCCAACACAGTGACCAATAGGGAGACCTCTCGTAGCCTGTCCAACACAGTGACAGACAGGGAGACCTCTCGTAGCCTGTCTAACACAGTGACCGACAGGGAGACCTCTCGTAGCCTGTCCAACACAGTGACCGACAGGGAGACCTCTCGTAGCCTGTCCAACACAGTGACCGATAGGGAGACCTCTCGTAGCCTGTCCAACACAGTGACCGATAGGGAGACCTTTCGTAGCCTGTCCAACACAGTGACAGACAGGGAGACCTCTCGTAGCCTGTCCAACACAGTGACAGACAGGGAGACCTCTCGTAGCCTGTCCAACACAGTGACAGACAGGGAGACCTCTCGTAGCCTGTCCAACACAGTGACAGACAGGGAGACCTCTCGTAGCCTGTCTAACACAGTGTCGTGTCTTTGGCTATGCCGGATTAAGTCATATTACATGCTATTCTATAAAATCATTTCCCTGTAAATAATGTTACGTGATTAAGCTAATCATGTAAATGTAATTAACTAGAGAGTCGGGGCACCACAAAATAATATTTATAGAGCTGTTATGTTACGAAAAAACTCTTAAAGACCTGGTAATCCTTTGCATCAAGAGCAGTCAATATTTAATCGTCACCTTGTTTAGTCTCATCGGAAAGTTGTAAATTCTTGCTTATCTTCACGAACCCTGGCTAACAAGTTGAATCAGCAATACAACATTTGGTTAAATGATTTATTTACTAAATACCTAAATAATCACACAGAATTACATCTACACAGAATGGATCATACATTGATTACAAATGATGTCATAAAGGAAAACATCCCTAGCGGACGGAACAGATATGACAGCTGGTTACACAAAGAAAGGGGGTTGGGTTTTGAGTGAAAGAGCGGGAAGACTGAGGAACAAAGGGAGAAGCTATGCTATCGTAAATACAGTATCTTATTCATTCTAAATAACCGCCCAATTGAAAAAGGAAGATGAAATTAATACTTACTCTGAGCTGCGCTTCAATAGGTTGGTGGTAGATAGAAGGCGGAGTGGTCCAGCAAGGATCTCTGGTCTGCTGAAGACTGTCTAGTGGTGAACTGGAGCGTGGTAGAATGGATATTCTGTCCGTCCTCTCCCAGCCCACGTTTAGCGGGTGGAGGGGGTAACAGTTCTTTAGTGAATAAGAGTTCAATGTTCATACCAAGTAGCCATACTTTAAGCTCATGCTATATTCTGGCTGGTATAGTCAAAATTCATCCTTCGGCGTGTAGGTCGTCACCTTCAAATTGAGATTCGATGCTTATTTCGTTAGGCTCTTGTCGTTCAACCAGAGCTCAAGCTGAGAGAGAGAGGGAGGGAGGGAGGGAGCAGAGAACATGAATAATGAGAGGGAGAGAAGGAGGGGAGAGGAGGAGGGAGAGGAGGGGAGAGGAAGGGGAGAAGGGAGTGGAGGAGAGGATGGGAGACCTGTATAAGAGGCAGTAGATATTGCTGTTAATGTATGCATGTATGTAATGTATACTCTATGTGGTGAGAAACACTGACCCCTATAGACAACAAGACTGAAGAGAAACACTCTGACCCCTATAGACAACAAGACTGAAGAGAAACAGTCTGACCCCTATAGACAACAAGACTGAAGAGAAACAATCTGAACCCTATAGACAACAAGACTGAAGAGAAACACTCTGAACCCTATAGACAACAAGACTGAAGAGAAACACTCTGAACCCTATAGACAACAAGACTGAAGAGATACACTCTGACCCCTATAGACAACAAGACTGAAGAGAAACACTCTGACCCCTATAGACAACAAGACTAACGAGAAAAACTCTGACCCCTATAGACAGCGAGACTTAAGAGAAACACTCTGACCCCTATAGACAACAAGACTAACGAAAAACACTCTGACCCCTATAGACAACAAGACTAACGAGAAACACTCTGACCCCTATAGACAGCAAGACTGAAGAGAAACACTCTGACCCCTATAGACAACAAGACTAACGAGAAACACTCTGACCCCTATAGACAACAAGACTGAAGAGAAACACTCTGACCCCTATAGACAGCAAGACTGAAGAGAGCAGAAGGTGGTTGGAGGTGTGTAGTGGGATACATGTACTGTGTGAGGAGGGGAGGAAAACCATTAAATATAAACCATTCTATATCTATATGCTATACTAGGACCTAACGATCCGCTGGTGTTATAGGGAAACATTCATTAATTCATTTATTTAGTTTGTAAATGTATTAGAATAATGCTTTTAGGGCTGCTTCTCGGACTCTGAATTAGCCTAGTCCTGCACTAAGCAGTTGCCAGCAATTTCAATTGAGAATCTCCATTAGGCATTCATTACAGTCTAGCCACTAAGATGAATCTGTGTCTGGGAACCCGGCTCTACGTATCTTCCTATGACTCACTTTCTGTCCTGCTTTAAATGAAGTACAGCTTATAAAGCCTTCGTAAACACCCCGTGAACGTGTTACAAATCATCTATAACTGTATGTCACGCTTTATAAAGGGTTCATAAATGTGGCGTAACGGTGTGACATAACCATCGATGTCAAATGTGACATAAACCTGTGCTTAATAAAGGCCTTGTAAATCATTTTAAATTGAGAGTTTATAACCCATTTACAACCCTGTCATGCATCTTGGTAGAGCATTGCAATGCAAGGATAGTGGGTTTGATTCCCGGGATCAACCATAAATAAAAATGTATTCACGCATGACTAAGTTGCTTTGGATAGGAGTCTAAATGTCTAAATGGTATATATTATTATATATTACTCTTTCCCTTCTGTGTGTATAGTCAATATTGGACCTGACCTCAACCGTCCCCCACAATGCTGTGCTGCAGGAGGACACACTCTAACGTGCGGTCAAACAAAACAAAAAACATTGGTACGGCCTTTTTAAAATACATTTTTCTGATGTTTTTTTCTTCCAAACAAATTTGGTTTTGTTTTTCCAGGTTTTGGATTTTCCAAATGTTGCTGGTTTTCCCCGTTTTTTATAGAAAAACAACCAAACATGTGACTTGTTTCAGAATACTAGGTGTATGTCGCTGGTCACTACTTCACAGGAAAGCAATTTGAACTTAAATTCCGTAAACAGTGATTTGCATTGTGGGCATTAATATGACCTTGGAACATGTTTTAAAACTCACATTTAACACAGATGTGAATCTTTGATAATGTTTAGACAACTATTTTTCATATTTCATCAATCAACATTTTATTGACGCTTTTCTACTATTACGTGGGGGTGGACTTTTATTTTGACAATTTTAGAAATTCTATGACCCGGAAGTCATTTTTTTGTGTGTTGCGGATGAGATGCTGATCATGTGATGAGTTCGCGAATCAACTGACCACTTGTGGTTCCACTGGACAGCGGAAAACAAGTAACTTAATTAACCTTTTATTGTCATTTAAATTAGTTTACAGTTGAGTTGTATTACATACTTTATATCACATTAATTCGGTGACTTTACAGCAAATGCTAGCTAGCCGGAAAGTATCTAGCTAGCAGACAAGAACACAGTGACCTCCATCATTCTTAAATGGAAGAAGTTTGAAACCACCAAGACTCTTCCTAGAGCTGGCCACACGGCTAAATTGAGCAATGAGGGGAGAAGGGTCAGGGAGGTGACCAGGAACCCAATGGTAACTCTGACAAACCTCCAGAGATTCTCTGTGGAGATGGGAGAACCTTCCAGCATTCCACCAATCAGGCCTTATGGTAGAGTGGCCAGACGGAAGCCACATGACAGCCCACTTGGCGTTCTCCAAAAGGCACCTAAAGTACTCAGACCATGAGAAAAAAGATTCTCTGGTCTGATGAAACCAAGATTTAATTATTTGGCCTGAATGCCAAGCATTACGTCTAGAGGAAACCAGGCACAATACCTATGGTGAAGCGTGGTGGTGGCAGCATCATTCTGTGGGGATGTTTTTCGGTGGCAGGGACTGGGAGACTAGTCAGGATCGAGTGAAAGATGAACTGAGCAAAAAACAGAGAGATCATTGATGAAAAGCTGCTCCAGAGTGCTCAGGACCTAAGACTGGGGCAAAGGTTCACCTTCCAACAGGACAACAACTCTAAGCACACAGTCAAGACGTCTGTGGAGATGGGAGAACCTTCCAGAAAGACAACCATCTCTGCAGCACTTTCTGGTAGAGTGACCAGATGGAAGCCACTCCGAAAGTAAAAGGCACATGACAGCCCGCTTGGAGTTCTCCAAAAGGCACCTAAACAAGATTCTGAATGAACTCTTTGGCCTGAATGTCAAGCGTCATGTTTGGAGGAAACCTGGCACCATCCCTACGGTAAAGCATTCAGGTACCATCTGTAAACCTTTCTGTAGGAACCCCCTAACTAATCCATCTGTAAACCTTGCTGTAGGAACCCCCTAACTCTCCATCTGTAAAAAAGTAGGGCACTATAGGAACCCCCTAACTAAACCATCTGTAAACCTTTCCGTAGGAACCCCCTAACTCTCCATCTGTAATCCTTTCTGTAGGAACCCCCTGACTCTCCATCTGTAAACCTTTCTGTAGGAACCCCCTAACTAAACCATCTGTAAACCATCTGTAAACCTTTCCGTAGGAACCCCATAACCCTTCATCTGTAAACCTTTCTGTAGGAACCCCCTAACTAAACCATCTGTAAACCTTTCTGTAGGAACCCCCTAACTCTCCATCTGTAAACCTTTCCGTAGGAACCCCCTAACTAAACCATCTGTAAACCTTTCTTTAGGAACCACCTAACTAAACCATCTGTAAACCTTTCTGTAGGAACCCCCTGACTCTCCATCTGTAAACCTTTCTTTAGGAACCACCTAACTAAACCATCTGTAAACCTTTCTGTAGGAACCCCCTAACTCTCCATCTGTAAACCTTTCTTTAGGAACCACCTAACTAATCCATCTGTAAACCTCTCCGTAGGAACCCCTTAACTAATCCATCTGTAAACCTCTCCGTAGGAACCCCCTAACTAAACCATCTGTAAACCTTTCTTTAGGAACCACCTAACTAATCCATCTGTAAACCTCTCCGTAGGAACCCCTTAACTAATCCATCTGTAAACCTCTCCGTAGGAACCCCCTAACTAAACCATCTGTAAACCTTTCTGTAGGAACCCCCTAACTAAACCATCTGTAAACCTTTCTGTAGGAACCCCCTAACTAAACCATCTGTAAACCTTTCTGTAGGAACCCCCTAACTAATCCATTTGTAAACTTTTCTTTGGTAACCCCCTAACTAATCCATTTGTAAACCTTTCTGTAGGAAACCCCTAACTCTACATCTGTAAATCTTTCCCGTAGGAACCCCCTAACTCTCCATCTGTAAACATTTCTGTAGGAACCCCCTAACTAAACCATCTGTAAACCTTTCTGTAGGAACCCCCTAACTAAACCATCTGTAAACCTTTCTGTAGGAACCCCCTAACTAATCCATTTGTAAACTTTTCTTTGGTAACCCCCTAACTAATCCATTTGTAAACCTTGCTGTAGGAACCCCCTAACTCTCCATCTGTAAATCTTTCCCATAGGAACCCCCTAACTCTCCATCTGTAAACCATCTGTAAACCTTTCTGTTCCAATAACAATGTGTTGTTCAGAACATCACACTCTGAAAGCTACTCTATGTACTTGAAGCAATTGTCTCCAAATTGTATTTTTATGACTAATTCACTGCCAGAAAAATGACTCCTGCGTCCCGAACCGACACCCTATTCCCTATATAGTACACTACTTTTGACCAGAGACTTAAAAAAAAAGGTAGTGCAGTATATAGGGAAGAGGGTAGCATTTAGTGCACAGCCGATAACACATTTATTCTTGTGACCTTTTGAGTCAGTGACCATGAATATGCATTAGAAATATCGGTGCATACTAAAGTGTTGAGGTGAGAAGCCAGTCCATCTGGTTAGGGTAATACCAGCAGATGTGTTGTCCTTGTTGTCGGGACCTCAGCAGAAACAACATCTGGTTAGGGTAATACCAGCAGATGTGTTCTCCTTGTTGTCGGACCTCAGCACAAACAACATCTGGTTAGGGTAATACCAGCAGATGTGTTCTCCTTGTTGTTGTACCTCAGCACAAACAACATCTGGTTAGGGTAATACCAGCAGATGTGTTCTCCTTGTTGTCGGACCTCAGCACAAACAACATCTGGTTAGGGTAATACCAGCAGATGTGTTCTCCTTGTTGTTGTACCTCAGCACAAACAACATCTGGTTAGGGTAATACCAGCAGATGTGTTCTCCTTGTTGTCGGGACCTCAGCACAAACAACATCTGGTTAGGGTAATACCAGCAGATGTGTTCTCCTTGTTGTTGTACCTCAGCACAAACAACATCTGGTTAGGGTAATACCAGCAGATGTGTTCTCCTTGTTGTCGGACCTCAGCACAAACAACATCTGGTTAGGGTAATACCAGCAGATGTGTTCTCCTTGTTGTCGGGACCTCAGCAGAAACAACATCTGGTTAGGGTAATACCAGCAGATGTGTTCTCCTTGTTGTCGGGACCTCAGCAGAAACAACATCTGGTTAGGGTAATACCAGCAGATGTGTTCTCCTTGTTGTCGGGACCTCAGCAGAAACAACATCTGGTTAGGGTAATACCAGCAGATGTGTTCTCCTTGTTGTCGGACCTCAGCACAAACAACATCTGGTTAGGGTAATACCAGCAGATGTGTTCTCCTTGTTGTCGGGACCTCAGCACAAACAACATCTGGTTAGGGTAATACCAGCAGATGTGTTCTCCTTGTTGTTGTACCTCAGCACAAACAACATCTGGTTAGGGTAATACCAGCAGATGTGTTCTCCTTGTTGTCGGACCTCAGCACAAACAACATCTGGTTAGGGTAATACCAGCAGATGTGTTCTCCTTGTTGTCGGGACCTCAGCACAAACAACATCTGGTTAGGGTAATACCAGCAGATGTGTTCTCCTTGTTGTCGGACCTCAGCACAAACAACATCTGGTTAGGGTAATACCAGCAGATGTGTTCTCCTTGTTGTCGGGACCTCAGCACAAACAACATCTGGTTAGGGTAATACCAGCAGATGTGTTCTCCTTGTTGTCGGGACCTCAGCAGAAACAACATCTGGTTAGGGTAATACCAGCAGATGTGTTGTCCTTGTTGTTGTACCTCAGCACAAACAACATCTGGTTAGGGTAATACCAGCAGATGTGTTCTCCTTGTTGTCGGGACCTCAGCACAAACAACATCTGGTTAGGGTGATACCAGCAGATGTGTTCTCCTTGTTGTCGGGACCTCAGCACAAACAACATCTGGTTAGGGTAATACCAGCAGATGTGTTCTCCTTGTTGTCGGGACCTCAGCAGAAACAACATCTGGTTAGGGTAATACCAGCAGATGTGTTCTCCTTGTTGTCGGGACCTCAGCAGAAACAACATCTGTTTAGGGTAATACCAGCAGATGTGTTCTCCTTGTTGTCGGGACCTCAGCACAAACAACATCTGGTTAGGGTAATACCAGCAGATGTGTTCTCCTTGTTGTCGGGACCTCAGCAGAAACAACATCTGGTTAGGGTAATACCAGCAGATGTGTTCTCCTTGTTGTCGGGACCTCAGCAGAAACAACATCTGGTTAGGGTAATACCAGCAGATGTGTTCTCCTTGTTGTCGCACCTCAGCACAAACAACATCTGGTTAGGGTAATACCAGCAGATGTGTTCTCCTTGTTGTCGGACCTCAGCACAAACAACATCTGGTTAGGGTAATACCAGCAGATGTGTTCTCCTTGTTGTTGTACCTCAGCACAAACAAAATCTGGTTAGGGTAATACCAGCAGATGTGTTCTCCTTGTTGTCGGGACCTCAGCAGAAACAACATCTGGTTAGGGTAATACCAGCAGATGTGTTCTCCTTGTTGTTGTACCTCAGCACAAACAACATCTGGTTAGGGTAATACCAGCAGATGTGTTCTCCTTGTTGTCGGGACCTCAGCAGAAACAACATCTGGTTAGGGTAATACCAGCAGATGTGTTCTCCTTGTTGTCGGGACCTCAGCAGAAACAACATCTGGTTAGGGTAATACCAGCAGATGTGTTCTCCTTGTTGTTGTACCTCAGCACAAACAACATCTGGTTAGGGTAATACCAGCAGATGTGTTCTCCTTGTTGTCGGGACCTCAGCAGAAACAACATCTGGTTAGGGTAATACCAGCAGATGTGTTCTCCTTGTTGTTGTACCTCAGCACAAACAAAATCTGGTTAGGGTAATACCAGCAGATGTGTTCTCCTTGTTGTTGTACCTCAGCACAAACAAACTCTGGTTAGGGTAATACCAGCAGATGTGTTCTCCTTGTTGTTGTACCTCAGCACAAACAAAATCTGGTTAGGGTAATACCAGCAGATGTGTTCTCCTTGTTGTTGTACCTCAGCACAAACAAAATCTGGTTAGGGTAATACCAGCAGATGTGTTCTCCTTGTTGTTGTACCTCAGCACAAACAAAATCTGGTTAGGGTAATACCAGCAGATGTGTTCTCCTTGTTGTTGTACCTCAGCACAAACAACATCTGGTTAGGGTAATACCAGCAGATGTGTTCTCCTTGTTGTCGCACCTCAGCACAAACAACATCTGGTTAGGGTAATACCAGCAGATGTGTTCTCCTTGTTGTTGTACCTCAGCACAAACAACATCTGGTTAGGGTAATACCAGCAGATGTGTTCTCCTTGTTGTTGTACCTCAGCACAAACAACATCTGGTTAGGGTAATACCAGCAGATGTGTTCTCCTTGTTGTTGTACCTCAGCACAAACAACATCTGGTTAGGGTAATACCAGCAGATGTGTTCTCCTTGTTGTTGTACCTCAGCACAAACAACATCTGGTTAGGGTAATACCAGCAGATGTGTTCTCCTTGTTGTCGGACCTCAGCACAAACAACATCTGGTTAGGGTAATACCAGCAGATGTGTTCTCCTTGTTGTCGGACCTCAGCACAAACAGCGGTGGAGAAGGTGAATGGTTCACACGCGCACACACACACACACACACACACACACACACACACACACACCCTTAGTGGATCTGAGCCTCGGGCACCGGATAACCTTTACCTGCAGACCAGACCAGCCTGACGAATCAGTGCTTTATATTACATCTGGGGATTGGCTGTAAATGACTTGTAATGTATGTAGAATATGGACAGGAGAGTACTCAGTGCTTCTCGGTAAGGGCTGTTTTCCTTAATGACACCCTATTCCCTTCCTAGTGCCCTACTTTATAGTGCACCCCCATAGGGATCTGGTCAAAAGTAGTGCACTATAAAAGGAATAGGGTGCCATTTAGGACACATACCAAAAGGAATCAGTGTATTATCCCACCAAGTCTGGTGCTTAGCCTGGCTGGCGTCCGCTTAGATCTATCTATGTAATCGTTCAGCTCTGGAGTCTCGTGGCTATGAGCCAACGCAGCAGCCCTACCCCGAGCAAAGGCAACACCCTGCAGTGAAAGCGGATCCGTCTACGCCTGACTGTCCCCTTTGCTTCAGAGAAAGAGAGAGAGGCTGAGGGATGCTGTGTGTATAGCGTGTATAGCGTGTATAGCGTGTATAGCGTGTATAGTGTGTGTAGTGTGTGTAGTGTGTTGTAATAGTCTGTTTGGAGCACCGGTGCATGCTGTCTTTATACCATAGGCCTGCAGTATAACAGGCTAATAGCCATACCACACCAAACCTTATTTAGGGTAATATCAGAAGTAAGTCAAGCCATTGCTTCTAGGGAAAATATGAGCAACATGGTTCGACTGTATCCAGACGTTCATACGGTCTACCTTTCCCTTCCACACCCCAGGATTTACAGTATTACTGGTTTAGTACACAAGGGGGCACCCTCCTCCACACACACCCCCACCCAGAAGCCCTATTACCAGAATGCTAACAACATTAGCACAATAGCACAATTAGCGAATTTCCATGGAGGCTGCTAGCTAAATACGCTAACGAGCGCAAACGAAAATAAACGAATTGCAAAGACAATCCAGGTCATAAAAGCATGCATATAATAGGAGGAGCTACCGGATTGCTGTTCTGGGGAGTTTGGACATTTACAAGCCAAGAAACATAGTGAAAATTAACACAGTTTTGATGCTTGTCTGAAGGAAGAACAATACTGGCTCACTAGCAGCATGCAGTCTACATGCTGCTTCTGTGTGGAGTCTGAAGTCGCTAGGGCAACGGGCCTGGCTGCTCTGCTCAGAGAAGAGGGGGGAGGAGAAGACCAGCCGAGAACGGAGAGGGGGAGGGGGAGAAAATCAAGATAACCGTGGCAGCTGTACAAATAACCAATCTCTCTCACGCAGAAAAAAATAATGAAATGCATAAATAAATATCTAAATATCTAAATAAATATCTTGCTGTGTTTTGTAAAACGGAGATCTATAATGCTTCTTGTAATTTCTTCCATTCTAACATTTCTACTGATGTACATTGTATTTAGTTGCTCTGTTTATACACACCATATACAGTATTTATTTATATACTGGATTCTTGACATAGCTCAGTAATATATCTCCTGGTGTACAGTGCCATTCTTAGTATATCTACTGCTGAACAGTACAGTGCCATTCTTAGTATATCTACTGCTGAACAGTACAGTACAGTACATCTACTGCTGAACAGTACAGTACCATTCTTAGTATATCTACTGCTGAACAGTACAGTACCAGTCTTAGTATATCTACTGCTGAACAGTACAGTACCATTCTTAGTATATCTACTGCTGAACAGTACAGTACCATTCTTAGTATATCTACTGCTGAACAGTACAGTACCAGTCTTAGTATATTTTGTGTCATTGAATCCGGTGCACGTGTGTATAGATTGCATTTTGATTACAGCAGAAGCGGCGCGTGGGTAAAATCACTGAGGAAGCCAAACCAAGCCAGTAGAAAAAGCCATATCAAACCCTATGTTGTGAGAATTGCATTGTTTGCTCTATAACCCATGCGTTCATATGCCACCGTGATATACATTAAGGCCTTGACAACAAAAAGACAACAGTCACACAGTGGCAGTAATATCACCTGCAGCACGGTCAAGCAAGTGAATGTTTTTGACAGTTTACTAAACTACTCTGCTGAGTTAGAACCACTGTGTTACAGCCAAGTCAACACAAAGACAACAGGAGCACTGCCTCCCCTTATTCCAGCACCATTTACACTGAAACATTTAAACATCATCAAATCAACAAGCCTATCTGTGATTAGTTTAAAGACACCAATAATACAATTTAGTCCAATCAATTTTTCTAAATATCATATGACTGTCTGTGATACTGATTTTATGTCTGTGTGTGCGTGTGCGTGCTTGCGTGCCAAGCCACCATACTTGTAAACTAGTTGAACACCAATGCCATCCTCTCTTTCATGTTGGCAAAATGGTCTAAGGCTCCGTACGATTTTAGTTTTTGTTTTCCTAGGCTACCTAGCTAAAATGCTTGCTAGCCTAACTTTCTCGCATGGGCAAAAGCTAAGTTAGCTAGCTAGTTAACGTGAACTTACTAGGCTACGTCTAGGTTACATATTGAAGGTCAATCGTCTCAGGCCAGTGACACAACATATTCATTTATGGTTATATCAAAATCTTCATCATAATCTTTGGCCTGTACATAGAATTTAGTCAAAACCACAAGTCCAAATCCCCCGTTCCATCCATGGCTTAGGAAAAGGCCGATTTAGCAAGCTAGCTACTGCAGGACATCAACACAAGCAGACGAGAAACAATCACATTTGTCTGATAACGATGACGTATAGCTCAGGATGTGATTTGATTGGTGTGAAGCCAAATCCAAACTGGCCTCCCTTGGGGTGGCTTTTTGCTGCACCAGGACAAACCACATTTCAGCTCAGCTCAACGCTGATTGGCTAATTATTTTATATTATTTATTTTATATATTTTTTTTTTTATCAAGGGAGGCCAAACTTGCATCAATCACTCAAATGCTACTGTGGCAACATGTCATACTCTTTTGTTTCAGACAGCATCAGATACATACTGAGACAGAGAGGTGTGGTTTCCCTCTGCTCAGATAATTTCTCCGGTGCGATCCAACAACCTGCGAATTGGCAGAAAATTGTGAAAACACAGAGAGATATTTAAGTGTCAAATATTTGGGGAAGCCTGGCTTACCTTGGCATGTATGAATACCTCAGGAGGCTGAAGAAATGTGTCTTGTCACCTAAAACCCTCACAAACTTTTACAGATGCACAATCGAGAACATCCTGTTGGGCTGTATCACCACCTGGTACGGCAATTGCACCGCCCTCAATCGCAAGGCTCTCCAGAGGGTAGTGAGGTCTGCACAACGCATCACCGGGGGAAAACTACCTGACCTCCATGACACCTACAGCACCCGATGTCACTGGAAGGCCAAAAAGATCAAGGACAACAACCCCCCGAGCCACTGCCTGTTCACCCTGCTATCATCCAGAAGGCGAGATCAGTACAGGTGCATCAAAGCTGGGACTGAGAGACTGAAAAACAGCTTCTATCTCGTCACTGTTAAACAGCCATCACTAACATAGAGAGGCTGCTGCCAACATACAGACTCAAATCTCTGGCCTCTTTAATAAATGGACTTAATAAACGTATCACTAGTCACTTTAAATATCACCACATGAATAATGTTTGCATACCCTGCATTACTCATCTCATATGTATATACTGTACTCTATACCATCTACTGCATCTTGCCTATGCCGCACGCCATTGCTCATCCATATATTTATATGTACATATTCTAATTCATCCCTTTACACTTGTGTGTGTACAAGGTAGTTGTGAAATTGTGAGATTACTTGTTAGATATTAATGCACGGTCGGAATTAGAGGCACAAGCGTCTCGCATTAACATCTGCTAACCATGTGTACGTGACCAATGTAATGTGAATTGTTTTGTACTTTAGTAGCACTTTTATTAAACTCACACACATATTAACTTTAAGCAAAATGTGAATAAATGTAGCCGGCAACATTCTTCCTTTCTTCTTGATAAACATTAGAGATATGAACAAAAGAAAAGGACCTTGCTTTTTCATTGTAAGCTCATTAAGTCGTGTGGCTGCCAGCCAAATAGCATTCCACTTATGTTCATGAAAATTAAGCTATTTTCTTGGAAAACTATATTTGCAAGTCCCTGATCAATCTATTGTAGCAATAAAACACTTGACTTTCAATATAAAAACGTGACACTTGTCAATACACAGCGGGACTCACCTGGTCCTGCTTTCTCCCATTGTGCTCTTTACAAATACGTGACTGTTCTCAACTGTTCTGGGGAACTACGGTAAGCTTCATAATGTAAAATAATTATGAAATAAATAACGTGATCTGATTTACTTACAAAAATAACTACAACTATTAAAATGTCTACAGACGCTCTTGAAAAATCATCCTTTGGCTATTTACAAATACCCGAGTATACGGTAAATAGCCCAAGCCTAACGAGCAGGATGATATATTGCTGCAAACACAACATTACAGTTGTAACTTCATTTGGCTGAACAAAATGGCACAAAAGCATTAAACAAAACACTTGAGAACTGTTTTTTTACAAAAAGAAAGTTTTTCACAAAAGTTTTGAACAGCCTGTATTGCAGCAATTACCAAGAAAGGTTAGTGCCTCCCGTTCCCAAGAAATAACAGCAATATTGTCACGGTGGAAGAAGGGGAGGACCAAAGTGCAGCATCATTTATTAAATAGAACTGAACACTAAATACAAAATATCAAAAAAGAACAACGGAAACAGCTCCGTCAGGTACAAAACACAAAACAGAAAGCAACTACCCACAAAACCCATGTGGGCAAGAGCTACCTAAGTATTGTTCTCAATCCGAGACAACAATAGACAGCTGTCCCTGATTGAGAACCATACCCGGCCAAAAACAAAGAAATACAAAAACATAGAAAAGGGAACATAGAATGCCCACCCTAGTCACACCCTGGCCTAAACTAAGTATAGAATAAAAGCCTCTCTATGGCCAGGGCGTGACAAATATGCTAATGATATTTACTTTACAACCGGCCTACTTATAATCTTAACACTGCTGTTGTGTTCGTAACATGTTAATTAATTCTATGTTCCCGGTCAGAAATGACCTCCCGATTATATATCCATAGTAATAAATATATTATCACCTAATGTGTTAGATCTTTTTATCAACTTCAGTTCTTGTGAACATTACACGTTTTGAACTTCTATTTGCTATTCATGGCCTGTAGGCCTCATTGACCTAAGCTCATACAACTTCGTTTTTGAGTAAAAAAAGCGTAATGTAGGGATTATTTTGACTATCACATATACTCATATGAAACATATTGTGCTATTTATCACAGGCTACTTTGTGTCAAAGTTTAACAAGGACTCTCTCCTCCTCACAAGTGTCATGATCAAAGATATGATCAAGGGCCTCACATACAGAGTTCAGTGTGTCAAATCGGAGGGCCTGTTATCCGGACCTCTGGCAGTCTCTATGGGGGTGCCACAGGGTTCAATTCTCGGGCCGACTCTTTTCTCTGGATACATCAATGAGGTCGCTCTTGCTGCTGGTGATTCTCTGATCCACCTCTACACAGACGACGCCATTCTGTATACTTCTGGCCCCTCTAGCCCCTCTAACTAACCTCTAGGCGAGCTTCAATGCCATACAACTCTCCTTCCGTGGCCTCCAACTGTTCTTAAATGCAAGTAAAACTAAATGCATGCTATTCGATCGATCACTGCCCACACCTGCCCGCCCGTCCAGCATCACTACTCTGGACGGCTCTGACTTAGAATACGGGGACAACTACAAATACCTAGGTGTCTGGTTAGATTGTAAACTCTCCTTCCAGACTCACATTAAGCATCTCCAATCCAAATTAAATCTAGAATCGGCTTCCTATATCGCAACAAAGCATCCTTCACTCATGCTGCCAAACATACCCTCTTAAAACTGACCATCCTACCGATCCTCAACTTTGGCGATGTCATCTATAAAATTGCCTCTAACACTCTACCCAACAAATTGCATGCAGTCTATCACAGTGCCATTCGTTTTGTCACAAAAGCCCCATACACAACACACCACTGAGACCTGTATGCTCTTGTTGGAGACCTGTACGCCCTCATACTCGTCGCCAAACCCACTGGCTACAGGTTATCTACAAGTCTCTGCTAGGTAAAGCCCCGCCTTATTTCAGCTCACTGGTCACCATAGCAACACCCACCCGTAGCACGCGCTCGAGCAGGTATGTCTCACTGGTCACCCCCAAAGCCAATTCGTCCTTTGGTCGCCTTTGCTTCCAGTTCTCTGCTAGCAATGACTAGAACAAACTGCAAAGAAACACTGAGGCTGGAGACTCATATCTCCCTCCCTAGCTTTAAGCACCAGCTGTCAGAGCAGCTCACAGATCACTGCACCTGTACATAGCCCATCTGTAAATAGCCCATCTATCTACCTTATTTTTTTCTACTGTATTATTGACTGTATGTTTTGTTTATTCCATGTGTGACTCTGTGTTGTTGTGTGTGTCGAATTGCTATGCTTTATCTTGGGCAGGTCGCAGTTGTAAATGAGAACTTGTTCTCAACTGGCCTACCTGGTTAAATAAAGGTGTTCTCAACTGGCCTACCTGGTTAAATAAAGGTGTTCTCAACTGGCCTACCTGGTTAAATAAAGGTGTTCTGAACTAGCCTACCTGGTTAAATAAAGGTGTTCTCAACTAGCCTACCTGGTTAAATAAAGGTGTTCTCAACTGGCCTACCTGGTTAAATAAAGGTGAAATAAAAAATACATAATTTGTGCTGCCACAGAACAAATTGTGATCAAGGCCTCAAAGAAGCTTTATATACCAGAGCTGTGAGAAAAGTTCTAGATATTATTGAAACAATGTTGCAATTTTTTTTAGATTGTTTGTGAGAATGCCAACATGTGGGGTTCCTGTGGGGGAAAAATTCTATTGGGGACAGGTTCCCGCGGGGGTTTCCATGGAAGCCAAAAAAGGGAGTGAGGTGTGTGTGTGGTCAAACACACATGCATGTGGGGGTCTGGGAGAGGTAGTGTGTCCACCTGATGAATGGGCATGTGCCTGAATTCAATTTTATACACTCATTGTAGTCTCATCCATTACTTTCTAATGACCGGTTATTTTTGACCGGGAACACCACAGGTGTACAAAAGTTAAATAAATCACCCAAAATGTAATGAAAATCATCTAAATGTATTTTGTGTGTTCCGATGCCCTGTGTGGACAAAGTCATGGAACCTTATGCCAATCAGATTAAAGTAACTATATTTTTCAGAGAGAAAAGTTAAATCGGTCCAATTCGACCGGACCACACATGAGGATTAAACTAAATATGGAGCAATTAAAAAGAGAGAACAAACTTAATTTAGCCAACAAAAATGTCCCAAAAGATTGAAAGAAAACACGTTTAGCATATTTAAAGAACTGGTTTGGATTCATAAATAATTTTTTTTTTTTTTTTTACCATAACAATAATGATAAAACAAATGATTAGAAATACAAAATAAATAAATAAATAGATAGAAGTTTCAAAAGTGCATTCTACCTGAATAGTGATTTGCATTCTAGTCTGCAATTGGTCCAACATTCATTCCATGTTTGTCCACTACAATATACACTGCTCAAAAAAATAAAGGGAACACTAAAATAACACATCCTAGATCTGAATGAATGAAATATTCTTATGAAATACTTTTTTCTTTACATAGTTGAATGTGCTGACGACAAAATCACACAAAAATTATCAATGGAAATCAAATGTATCAACCCATGGAGGTCTGGATTTGGAGTGACACTCAAAAATTGAAGTGGAAAACCACACTACAGGCTGATCCAACTGATGTAATGTCCTTAAAACTAGTCAAATGAGGCTCAGTAGTGTGTGTGGCCTCCACGTGCCTGTATGACCTCCCTACAACGCCTGGGCATGCTCCTGATGAGGTGGCGGATGGTCTCCTGAGGGATCTCCTCCCAGACTTGGACTAAAGCATCCGCCAACTCCTGGACAGTCTGTGGTGCAACGTAACATTGGAGGATGGAGCGAGACATGATGTCCCAGATGAGCTCAATTGGATTCAGGTCTGGGGAACGGGCAGTCCATAGCATCAATGCCTTCCTCTTGCAGGAACTGCTGACACACTCCAGCCACATGAGGTCTAGCATTGTCTTGCATTAGTAGGAACCCAGGGCCAACCGCACCAGAATATGGTCTCACAAGGGGTCTGAGGATCTCATCTCGGTACCTAATGGCAGTCAGGCTACCTCTGGCGAGCACATGGAGGGCTGTACGGCCCCCCAAAGAAATGCCACCCCACACCATGACTGACCCACCGCCAAACCGGTCATGCTGGAGGATGTTGCAGGCAGCAGAACGTTCTCCACGGTGTCTCCAGACTGTCACGTCTGTCACATGTGCTCAGTGTGAACCTGCTTTCATCTGTGAAGAGCACAGGGCGCCAGTGGCGAATTTGCCAATCTTGGTGTTCTCTGGCAAATGCCAAACGTCCTGCACTGTGTTGGGCTGTAAGCACAACCCCCACCTGTGGACGCCGTGCCCTCATACATCCCTCATGGAGTCTGTTTCTGACCATTTGATCAGACACATGGACATTTGTGGCCTGCTGGAGGTCATTTTGCAGGGCTCTGGCAGTGCTCCTCCTGCTCCTCCTTGCACAAATGCGGAGATAGCGGTCCTTTATTGTCAATCAGTGTTGCCTCCTAAGTGGACAGTTTGATTTCACAGAAGTGTGATTGATTGGAGTTACATTGTGTTGTTTATGTGTTCCCTTTATTTTTTTGAGCAGTGTATAAACATGTCCATATGGAGGATATTTACATTGTAGCAGGGCCCCAGTCATATATTTACATTGTAGCAGGGCCTCCAGTCATATATTTACATTGTAGCAGGGCCTCCAGTCATACATTTACATTGTAGCAGGGCCTCCAGTCATACATTTACATTGTAGCAGGGCTTCCAGTCATATATTTACATTGTAGCAGGGCCCCAGTCATACATTTACATTGTAGCAGGGCCCCAGTCATATATTTACATTGTGCAGGGCTTCCAGTCATACATCTACATTGTAGCAGGGCCTCCAGTCATACATTTACATTGTAGCAGGGCCTCCAGTCATACATTAACATTGTAGCAAGGTCTCCAGTCATATATTTACATAGTAGCAGGTCTCCAGTCATATATTTACATTGTAGCAGGGCCTCCAGTCATACATTTACATTGTAGCAGGGCCTCCAGTCATACATTTACATTGTAGCAGGGCCTCCAGTCATACATTTACATTGTAGCAGGGCCCCAGTCATATATTTACATTGTAGCAGGGCCTCCAGTCATATATTTACATTGTAGCAGGGCCCCAGTCATACATTTACATTGTAGCAGGGCCCCAGTCATATATTTACATTGTAGCAAGGCCTCCAGTCTTTTCGCTGGTAGAACTGGTGCCACTAAGTTATTCAGTCGGTGACTCCAGTCCATGACTGAGATGGTATTGAAGAAATAATTTGTTTCATCGTGTTGTGATGCCGTTATTATAAATATTATTAAATGTGCAACATAATCCAGCGATTGTCATGCACTCTGGGTAGAATATTACGCTACTGTTGTCGAGAATATTCTGCTTTTTGCCTCCATTTTGATGTGCTCTAATTTCATTGGCTGATTTACAGTGCATTCGGAAATTATTCAGATCCCTTGACTTTTTACAAATGTGGTTACTTTACAGCCTTGTTCTAAAATGTATTATTACTTTTTTAAATCAATCTACACACAATACACCATTATGACGAAGCAAGAATTTTACTCAGTACTTTACAGCCTTTTACTCAGAGATTACAGCCTCGAGTCTTCTTAGGTATGACTCTACAAGCTTGGCATACCTGTATTCGGGGAGTTACTCCCATTCTTCTCTGCAGATCCTCAAGCTCTGTCAGGTTGGATGGGGAGCTTCGCTGCACAGCTTTTTCAGGTCTCTCCAGAGATGCTAAATCGGGATGAAGTCCAGGCTCTGGCTGGGCCACTCGGGGATATTCACAGACTTGTCCTGAAGCCACTCCTGCGTTGTCTTGGCTGTGTGGTTAGGGTTGTTGTCCTGTTGGAAGGTGAACCTTTGCCCCAATCTGAGGTCCTGAGCACTCTGGGGCAGCTTTTCATCAAGGATCTCTCTGTTCATTGCTCAGTTCATCTTTCACTCAATCCTGAATAGTCTCCCAGTCCCTGCTGCTGAAAAACATTCCACAGCATGGTGCTGCCACCACCATGCTTCACCGCAGTTATTGTGCCAGGTTTCCTCCAGACGTAATGCGTGGCATTTAGGCCAAAGAGTTCAATCTTGGTTTCATCAGACCAGAGAATCTTGTTTCTCATGGTCTGAGTCTTTTAGGTGCCTTTTGGCGAACTCCAAGTGGTCTGTCATGTGCCTTTTTACTGGGGAGTGGCTTCCGTCTGGCCACTCCACCATAAGGCCTGATTGGTGGAATGCTGGAAGGTTCTCCCATCTCCACATAGGATCTCTGGAGCTTTGTCAGAGTTACCATCAGGTTCTTGGTCACCTCCCTGACCGAGGCCCTTCTGCCCTGATTGCTCAGGTTGGCCGGGCGGCCAGCTCTAGGAACACTCTTGGTGGTTCCAAACTAAATCCCTTTAAGAATGATGGAGGACACTGTGTCAAAGTCAAGGTGTCTGAATACTTTCTGAATACCCTATATTCAGGATAATTCACCACCTGAGGAAGTGGAAACTCAAAACCTATTAGCTAGATCACTAACTCTAAAGTACCCACTCATAGTAGCCATATACTAATCTAACAGTACATTTAATATTGTAGCCAATGACATGAATGAGTTGCCAGCGGCATACCACCCTGCATCCCACTGCTGGCTTGCTTCTGAAGCTAAGTAGGGTTGATCCTGGTCAGTCCGTGGATGGGACACCAGATTGTGTTGGAAGTGGTGTTGGAGGGCCAGTAGGAGGCACTATTTCCTCGGGTCTAAAAAAATATCCCAATGCCCCAGGGCAGCGATTGGGGACACTGCCCTGTGTAGGGTGCTGTCTTTCGGATGGGACGTTAAACGGGTGTCCTGACTCCCTGAGTTAATTTAAGATCCCATGACACTTAACGTAAGAGTAGGGGTATTAACCCCGGTGTCCTGGGTAAATTCCCAATCTGGCCTTCAAACCATCACGGTCACCTAATAATCCCCAATTTACAATTGGCTCATTCATCCCCCTCCTCTCCCCTGTAACTATTCCCCAGGACGTTGCTGTAAATGAGAACGTCTTCTCAGTCAATTTACCTGGTAAAATAAAGGATAAATAGAAAACAAATTAAAATGAGGCTATTGCTCTCTCAATTCGTGCTCCGTATCTCAATGGCCAATTCGTGCTCCGTTTCTCAATGCCACATCAAATATCTTTCCTAAATAGTTGCTATTAAGCTCATAATTGATAACATTTAAAAATGAAAGTATCCCTACAGAAAACTGAGAACATCCATCTGCAACAGCAGGATTGCTTTGTTTTCCCAGCAATTGGATTTCAAAATTTTGCACAATCAGTACACCTTTCTTTCTCCCGGAGAATTTGTTCCCCCATGAAAGGAAAGAGAGAGTGACTGGACACAGAAGCAGACCCTAGAGAAACAGGTACAGGAGCAGAGGCAGGCCCCAGCAGCAGACCCTAGAGAAACAGGTACAATAGCAGGGGCAAGCCCCAGAAGCAGACCCTAGAGAAACAGAGCAGTCAGGCAGACACTTTAATTACAGGAATCATGAGGATAATGTACTGTTTGACCAATCATAGTTTTAGCCTTCTAAAAAAATAGGACATTTTGGGTGAGGCGAAGGAATGTTCAGCTCGCACAGATGTGACCAATTAATGTTTTTACTCTCACAGCCAAGTCAAAGGGTCTGAAAATGTGACTCCAATGGTGCCAGTCTGGCCTGCCTTGCAGGCTTTTCTTATAGTCTACTCTCTCCTCAGCAGCAGGGCAGCCCCTTGACAATTTGGCAGCCCTACAATTTTGTTTATTGGCTTTTCGTTTATTTTATCGGCCTAAAAGCCGGCAAATATTGTAAACCCTGGTGTGTGTATTATGTGTGTGTATGTTAGGAACTCCACTTGAGAGGCCGGTGACACATCACCATGAATAGTCATTTACTGTGTGTGTTATTGGTCTTGTCAGATAAATGGTGATGACCTGCCTCACACTCTGCCTGATGTAGCAGTGATTACCTACCTGACACTCTGCCTGAAGTGGCTGTGATGACCTGCCTTACACTCTGCCTGATGTAGCTGTGATGACCTACCTGACACTCTGCCTGATGTGGCTGTGATGACCTACCTGACACTCTGCCTGATGTGGCTGTGATGACCTACCTGACACTCTGCCTGATGTGGCTGTGATGACCTACCTGACACTCTGCCTGATGTTTCTGTGATGACCTACCTGACACTAACTGATATAGCAGTGACTGCCAATGTCAGGACTAATTTATTAGTTCTCAGACTAGAAACAGCTGGGAATGAGAGAGGGTGATGTCATAGTCTCTCGCTCTCTCTCTCTCTTATTTGTGCAATAGGTATCAACAGTAAGAGGTGTCAACAGTAAGAGGTATAAACAGAACATGAAATGCTTGGTAACTTGATTAGTCACATGATTCAATTATGCTATTTTGACCATTCTTTCGTTAATAGTTTTGACATGGCCTCCTGGTGAAATCCCTGAGTGGTTGCCTTCCTCTCCAGCAACTGAGTTAGGAAGGACACCTGTATTTTTGTTGTGACTGGGTGTATTGATACACCATCCAAAGTGTAATTAATAACTTCACCATGCTCAAAGGGGTATTCAATATCTGCCTTGTTTTTGACCTATCTACCACATTAGGATACATAGTACTGTAGTATAGTGTAGCTTAGTATAGTATAATACTATAGTATAGTGTAGCTTAGTATAGTATAATACTATAGTATAGTGTGGCATAGTAGGCTGACATCAGGGCACATAGTACTATAGTATAATGTAGCATAGTATAGTGTATCATAGCACTGTAGTACATAGTAGTGTAGTATAATTTAGCATAGTACTATAGAATAGTGTAGCATAGTATAGTGTAGTATAGTGTAGTATAGCGCTGTATGGTATAGTGTAGTATACTACTATTTTATAGTGTACTTTACTACTACAGTATAGTGTAGTATAGTAGGTTGCTATTAGGATACATGGTACTATAGTATAGTTTAGCATACTGTAGCATAGTGTATCATAGCACGGTTGTTTATAGCAGTGTAGTATAGTGTAGTATAGTACTATAGTATAGTGTAGCGTAGTATGGTGTATCATAGCACTCTAGTGTATAGTAGTGTATCATAGTACTACAGTAAAGTGTGGTATATTATAGGGTATCATAGTACTGTAGTATATAGTAGTGTAGTATAGTACTACAGTAAAGTGTGGTATAGCATAGGGTATCAAAGTACTATATTAGTGTAGTACAGTGTAGTATAGTACTACAGTATAGTGTGGCGGAGTATGGTGTATCATAGCACTGTTGTATACGGTAGTGCAGTGCAGTGTAGTATAGTACTACAGTATAGTGTAGTATAGTAGGCTGCCATTAGGATACATAGTACTATAGTATAGTGCATTGTAGTATAGTGTATCATAGCATATGGTAGTGGTGTATAGTATAGTACAATGATTTAGTGTAGCATAGTATAGTGTAGTATAGTGCGGAATAGTACTATAGTGCTATATTATAGTGTATTATAGTATAGTGTGGTATAGTATAGTACTATATTATAGTATAGTATGGTACTACAGTATAGTGTACCATAGTATAGGGTGGTATAGTGTAGTATAGTATAGTACTATAGGATAGTGTAGAATAGCAGGCAGACATTAGGATGCATTTACACCAGGACAGTACACATTTTGACATCTCAGGAGAAGGCATGGGCATGTTTCCCTTCCTCTGAATCTCTGTGTGACATTATGTTTCGAAGGGAGAGAGAACAGACAGAGAGAACAGAGAGAGAGAACAGATATAGAACATAGAGAGAGAGAGAGAACAGAGAGAGAACAGAGAGAGAGAACAGAGAGAGAGAACAGATTTAGAACATAAAGAGAGAGAACAGAGAGAGAGAACAGATATAGAACACAAAGAGAGAGAACAGAGAGAGATAACAGATATAGAACATAAAGAGAGAGAACAGAGAGAGAGAACAGATATAGAACATAGAGAGAGAGAACAGAGAGAGAGAACAGATTTAGAACATAAAGAGAGAGAACAGAGAGAGAGAACATATATAGAACATAGAGAGAGAGAACAGAGAGAGAACAGATATAGAACATAGAGAGAGAGAGAACAGAGAGAGAACAGATATAAAACATAGAGAGAGAGAACAGAGAGAGAACAGATATAGAACATAGAGAGAGAGAACAGAGAGAGAGAACAGAGAGAGAGAGAACAGAGAGAGAACAGATATAGAACATAGAGAGAGAGAACAGAGAGAGAGAACAGATTTAGAACAGAGAGAGAGAGAGAGCAGAGAGAGAGAACAGATATAGAACATAAAGAGAGGGAGAACAGAGAGAGAACATATTTAGAACAGAGAGAGAGAACAGAGAGAGAGAACAGATATAGAACATAGAGAGAGAGACAACAGAGAGAGAACATATTTAGAACAGAGAGAGAGAGAACAGAGAGAGAGAACAGATATAGAACATACAGAGAGAGAGAACAGAGAGATAGAACAGATATAGAACAGAGAGAGAGATAACAGAGAGAGAGAACAGAGAGAGAACAGAGAGAGAGAGAACAGAGAGAGAGAACAGAGAGAGAACAGAGAGAGAACAGATTTAGAACAGAGAGAGAACAGAGAGAGAGAACAGATTTAGAACAGAGAGAGAGAGAACATAGAGAGAGAACAGATATAGAACATAGAGAGAAAATATATAGAACATAGAGAGAGAGAACAGAGAGAGAGAACAGATTTAGAACATAAAGAGAGAGAACAGAGAGAGAGAACAGATATAGAACATAGAGAGAGAGAACAGAGAGAGAAGAGATATATAACATAGAGAGAGAGAACAGAGAGAGAACATAGAGAGAGAGAACAGAGAGAGTACAGATTTAGAACAGAGAGAGAGAGAACAGAGAGAGATAACAGATATAGAACATAAAGAGAGAGAGAACAGAGAGAGAGAACAGATTTAGAACATAAAGAGAGAGAACAGAGAGAGAGAACAGATATAGAACATAGAGAGAGAGAACAGAGAGAGAACAGATATAGAACATAGAGAGAGAGAACAGAGAGAGAACAGATATAGAACATAGAGAGAGAGAACAGAGAGAGAACATAGAGAGAGAACAGAGAGAGAACAGATATAGAACATAGAGAGAGAGAACAGAGAGAGAGAACAGATATAGAACATAGAGAGAGAACAGATAGAGAACAGATATAGAACATAGAGAGAGAACAGAGAGAGAACAGATATATAACATAGAGAGAGAGAACAGAGAGAGAACATAGAGAGAGAGAACAGAGAGAGAACAGATTTAGAACAGAGAGAGAGAGAACAGAGAGAGAGAACAGATATAGAACATAGAGAGAGAGAACAGAGAGAGAACAGATATAGAACATAGAGAGAGAGAACAGAGAGAGAACATAGCGAGAGAGAACAGAGAGAGAACAGATATAGAACATAGAGAGAGAGAACAGAGAGAACAGATATAGAACATAGAGAGAGAACAGAGAGAGAACAGATTTAGAACAGAGAGAGAGAGAGAACAGAGAGAGAACAGATATAGAACATAGAGAGAGAACAGATAGAGAACAGATATAGAACATAGAGAGAGAACAGAGAGAGAACAGATTTAGAACAGAGAGAGAGAGAGAGAAGAGAGAGAGAGAACAGATATAGAACAGATGTAAAGTGGGACTAAAGTCTGATGTAGGATGACATAGAAGTGCAATTCTATACATGTGTTATAGAGGTCAATCGAACTCAACCAAAACAAGGAAAATGCCATGCAAACGTGTCGGGGGAAAGATCCCGTGGGGAAAGATCCTGAATCTCCCCATTGGCCCCCCAGGCAAAACGTGCCTATATTTAGGCTATTGTTTATATGTTTATTTCACACTTATGTTGAGGTAAAAAAAAATCTGAGTGTAATGTTTGTATGGATGTCAACCTCAACACATGTTCATGTCATCATCACCAATCAACTGAGACCAGGATTCTTTTTCATAAGGGGGAGTCGTTCAGACACAATTTCATGAGACAAAACTAGCGAAATTGCTAATCAAATACGATATGTAAAAACCAGTAAAATACTAGCACAACACAAATATTAATGAAAAACAATTACATTCCTCAATAAAAATGTCCCCAACAAACATTTTTTATGGAGTAGCACCAGAACATCCAGTTGTAATGTATTGTGTAGTTGGTTCCAGCAACGAGGTGCTTTAAAACCGCTTAAGGATCAGTCACTTTTTTTTCCTCCAATTTTCGCTTAAAAGGATATACCCGAATCTAACTGTCTGTAGCTCAGGACCTGAAGCCAGGATATGCATATTATTGGAACCATTTATTAGGAAACACTTTGAAGTTGATGGAAATGTGAAAGGAATGTAGGAGAATATAACACATTAGATCTGGTAAAAGATAATACAAAGAAAAAAACATGCATTTGTTTTGTACCATCATCTTTGGAATGCAATCGAAAGGCCATAATGTACTAATCCAGGTTAGGTGCAATTAAAATGTGTATGTGCAAAGTTTTAGACTGATCCAATGAATCACTGCATTTCTCTTCATAATGTTGTATCAAGACTGCCCAAATGTGCCTAATTGGTTTATTAATACATTTTCAAGTTCAGAACTGTGCACTCTCCTCAAACAATAGCGTGGCATTATTTCACTGTAATAGCTACTGTAAATTAGACAGTACAGTTAGATTAACAAGAATTTAAAACTAAAAGACGATTTACCTAGTGCGGTGGAGGCCCAAGGAACCTCAAGAGTTAACCAACCGGGGATGTGGAACCGGAGACAAGTGGAAGTGGAGTTTCTGGGTGAAAGTCAAAGATAAAAGTCAAAAATAAACCCACCCCAAAATATGTTTGAAAGACACTAAGGGGCAACTCTGTTACATCCAATGCCTGTTTGCCTGAGAATGATGCCGCACAGGTGTTTGTACTCATGTACACATATATAAACACACACTCACATTCAAACGCACTAGTGGACGCACAAGGACATTCACATACACACTGAAAAGTATTCAGTTCTCCTTGATGTCTTTTGTTTCTTTTGTGTTGTTGTTTGTTGCTTTCTGTTTTACTTTGTTTTTCTCTTTTGTTCATTTTGTTGGTTGTTGGTGCGTTGGGGGATGGGGGGGCTTATGGAGGGAGAGGTTTTGGATGGTTGAGGGTCAGCTCTCGGGAACCGTGGGGGGTCTTGGATGGTTGGTGGACTAGAGGTTGGGAGCTTGGGCCTGTTTGAGGGAGAGGTTCTTCGTAGCTTTGACTCAGTCGGTTTGAGGGAGAGGTTCTTCATAGCTTTGACTCAGTTGGTTTGAGGGAGAGGTTCTTCATAGCTTTGACTCAGTCGGTTTGAGGGAGAATTTCTTTATAGCTTTGACTCAGTCGGTTTGAGGGAGAATTTCTTTATAGCTTTGACTCAGTCGGTTTGAGGGAGAATTTCTTTATAGCTTTGACTCAGTCGGTTTGAGGGATAATTCCGTTATAGCTTAGTTTTAAGTCCAAAGTCATATTCACACGATTCATTCTCCAATATCATGTAAAGTGGCACTGATGTAGGACACTATAGAAGTGCAATTCTAATGATTTTTGGTTGAAAGGCATGAATTCTCTAACATCTTTCTCTTTTTGAAATCAAATGTATGTTGTCAGTCCCACTGTACTCCCGATTAGGAGAGGAAAGGAAACCTTGATTAGCTTTTGTGTTGTCGCATCCCATTTGACACAGCCAATCAGATTAAGTGATGATTTAATTGGAGTAAATGCATCGTAGCATTTAATTAAACTGCGATTAGTTTAGTGTTTTTGACACTTGAATCATCTCATCGAATCAAACTCAATCGTAGAACTGTTTGACAGTTGAACTCGCTGTGAGTCAATCACACAACGCAATTTGAACATGTGGTTAGATCACAGCCTGAGTAATCTCGGGACTCGGATGCAAAATCTCTGCGTTAACACTTTGTCACAAGAGACAGTAGCCTAAAGCCATGCAATCTTACTTTTAATAAATGTGTGATTATATCTCTTGTAATGTTATTTCTCAACCTTGTGATGTCTCTGAAGGAAGCTGATAATTCTTTAATTGTAATCAGTTGTAGATATTTCCTGGCTCAGTGTTCCTGCTGATGAAGTCTGATGATCTGTTTAGAGATTAAACTACAGACTGGCCTACATTTACATGGTGTATATAGAGCATTAGATGAATAGGACAGGTTTAGACCAGAATACAGTATATAGATATGAAATGGGGAAAACAGTATGTGAACATTTTACTAACCTGACCAGTGTTCCATTATTAAACTGACCAGTGTTCCATTATTATACTGACCAGTGTTCCATTATTATACTGACCAGTGTTCCATTATCAATCTGACCAGTGTTCCATTATTAAACTGACCAGTGTTCCATTATTATAGTGACCAGTGTTCCATTATTATAGTGACCAGTGTTCCATTATTAATCTGACCAGTGTTCCGTTATTATAGTGACCAGTGTTCCATTATTATAGTGACCAGTGTTCCATTATTATAGTGACCAGTGTTACATTATTATAGTGACCAGTGTTCCATTATTATAGTGACCAGTGTTCCATTATTATAGTGACCAGTGTTACATTATTATAGTGACCAGTGTTCCATTTTTATACTGACCAGTGTTCCATTATTATACTGACCAGTGTTCCATTATTAAAGTGACCAGTGTTCCATTATTATAGTGACCAGTGTTCCATTATTAACCTGACCAGTGCTCCATTATTAAACTGACCAGTGTTCCATTATTAAACTGACCAGTGTTCCATTATTAAACTGACCGTGTTCCATTATAATAATGAAACGAGGCTACTCAGGAGAGGAAAAAACCCTCACCCAAAAAGTATAGCCCTGTTGGTCAACATAAATGGACTGTTAGAAAATGTGAAAAATTATAATAATTATTTAAATGTCAATCACATTTTTACTTGGCGTACCCCCCCCCCCCCCCCCATGGGTGTACGCGAACCCCAGTTTGGGATTACCTGCTCTAAAGTATAGAATTATTTTAGCTATAGCTATAATGTTTAGCTTGCTTGTTTGTAGGTAACCAAATACTTATTTACCACCATAATTTGCAAATAAATTCATAAAAAAATCCTACAACGTGATTTTCTGGATTTTTTTTCTCATTTTGTCTGCCATTGTTGAAGTGTACCTATGATGAAAATTACAGGCCTCTCTTATCTTTTTAAGTGGGAGAACTTGCACAATTGGTGGCTGACTAAATACTTTTTTGCCCCACTGTATATAGCATCAAGTGTCACTTTTGCGTTTATTGTTCTAATAGATGAATAACAGATAAAATACTGATCCTAACTGTGAGACACAGTCCTCTTTCAGCCTTTCAGACCAGAGTAGACCGAAAGCTTATGTATGGTGCTTATTCAGATGAGGTAACTACATCAAATATCAGTCACAACTGTTCAAACTTCTCAGATAAAGACCAGACAGAGGTATCTATATATTCCTGTTGTTAAGCTATGTACTTGTTATATCTATATAATAACCTGTTTCTATAGATACTTGTTGAAATCAAGTACATAGAAATACAAGTCACAACTGAGAGACAGTCCTCTGTCGAGGCTCTCAGACGAGACTAGAGGTATTGTAGCTAACGGCCCTTAGGTTTCCAGGCTAGGAGAGAAGGTATTGTAGCTAATGGCCCTGCTGTTTCCAGGCTAGGAGAGCAGGTATTGTAGCTAATGGCCATGCTGTTTCCAGGCTAGGAGACCATGTATTGTAGCTAATGGCCCTACTGTTTCCAGGCTAGGAGAGAAGGTATTATAGCTAATGGCCATGCTGTTTCCAGGCTAGGAGAGCAGGTATTGTAGCTAATGGCCATGCTGTTTCCAGGCTAGGAGAGCAGGTATTGTAGCTAATGGCCATGCTGTTTCCAGACTAGGAGAGCAGGTATTGTAGCTAAGGGCCCTGCTGTTTCCAGGCTAGGAGAGCAGGTATTATAGCTAATAGTCCTGCTGTTTCCAGGCTAGGAGAGCAGGTATTGTAGCTAATGGCCATGCTGTTTCCCAGGCTAGGAGACCAGAGGTATTGTAGCTAATGGTCCTGCTTTTTCCCAGCCTAGGAGAGCAGGTATTGTAGCTAATGGCCCTGCTGTTTCCAGGCTAGGGGAGAAGGTATTGAAGCTAATGGCCATGCTGTTTCCAGGCTAGGAGAGCAGGTATTGTAGCTAATGGCCATGCTGTTTCCAGGCTAGGAGACCAGAGGTATTGTAGCTAATGGCCCTGCTGTTTCCAGGCTGGGGAGAAGGTATTGAAGCTAATGGCCATGCTGTTTCCAGGCTAGGAGACCAGAGGTATTGTAGCTAATGGCCATGCTGTTTCCAGGCTAGGAGACCAGAGGTATTGTAGCTAATGGCCCTGCTGTTTCCAGGCTAGGAGACCAGAGGTATTGTAGCTAATGGCCATGCTGTTTCCCAGGCTAGGAGAGCAGCCAAAGTATCTACTGAGGATCTATCCCAGCTGGCACCCTATTCCCTATATAGTGCACTACTCTGGTCAAAAGTAGTGCACTATCAATTTAATAGGGTGACATTTGGGACTTAGAGAGTGTATAATGTGAGATGGTACATGGCCGCCCAACGACTCTCTAACCAGTTTATTAAATCATTAGTGTGTTTGAAAAGCTGTCAGATTGCCCAACGACGCGCTAACCAGTTTATTAAATCATTAGTGTCTTTGTAAAGCTCCAGCCATCCATCCCTGTAAGATCTTGCCTCTCTTGCACTCTGTGTTTTTTTTCCAACACTCCTCTCCATTTGTTTAACATTTGTGTTTGCCAAGAACAGCATGTTAGCTTCATCTCTCTCTCGCTCTCTCACTCTCCATCTCTCTCGCTCTCTACATTCTCTCTTGATCTCTTTCTTTCCACACTATTCTTCATGTGTTGATCTGAGTTTGCCAAAAACAACAGCTTTTGGTGTCAAGGCAACCAAGAGCACTGCTTTCTGCATGATAATGTATTCTAAATGGGAGAGGGGGAATACTGTGTGGACATACGAGAGAGGGGAGGAGGGACTGAGGAGAGATAGAGAGAAAAGTGGATGGAGAGAGAGACAGACAG